>NC_141534.1:130715000-130835000 GCF_021556685.1 Rattus norvegicus | reverse complement strand
ATGAGGTATGAAAATGACAAAAGTTAGTTATAAACAAGTGTCAAATGGTCACAGAGTAAAGAGAAGGAATCAAGACTTGGGCTCACAAGCTTGTGGCACCCAAGCCTCTGACCTTGCTCTGAGCATACAGCTGACTTCGGAGGATGAATTGAGGACCCTGCTGAGATGCTGAGCAGGCCAAGAGAACTCAGCAAGACTCGGGATTGGGACAGGCCTGCCCCAACCACAGGTAGCCACAGTAGAAGAGAGCAGAATCAGGAGACTCCTTCCCAGTTGGGGATTTCCCAAGTCAAGCACTTCCTGAAGGTCACAGACCTATATTAGCTTTCTCAGGAAAGGTCTCCCACACCCTGCCTCCAAGGACAGGAAAGCCTCACTGACCCTGTAGTTCTCCACCGTCAGGGTCTAATCAGGCTTCTCTTTGTACTCAAGGGCACCATAGCCTTAGGTCTTGGGCTGGCTGGTGGCAGCTGCGGTCCTTGTACAGGTGGACCAGCCAGGGGGTTCTGAGGCCATCCAACAAACAAAGAACAGGAACTACCAATCAATGCAGACCATTCCGCTCTGACCTCTGGGGCTTCAGGCTGAAGGACATCAGGTGTTTTGTTTGTTTGTTTGTTTGTTTGTTTGTTTTTTACCACAGGCTTCATTCTTTCTAGAGAACACAGGTCAGAGATGTCTACTGGCCAAGGGGCATCTCACAGCCTGCATCGCACAAGTAGAACACAATACAATAATAATCTCTCCCTTCCTCTCTTCCTTCCCTCCTCCCACATCTGTATAAGTGTGTGTGTGTGTGTGTGTGTGTGTGTGTGTGTGTGTGTTCATCCTGTGGATGGTGCAGCAACTTCATCTACCTTTAGTGAGACTCAGTCAATGCTACCATCTACACTAGGGAGGGACGTATCCTCCATTCTATGGGAGGGAGAGAGAGGGCGAGGGACAGGTCTTGTCTTCTGAGTTTGATTTTCAGAAGCAACTGCCGTATGACTCTTGTCAGTTACCTAGGCGACCTGACCAGCTTTCTGGACCTCGATGAGGCTCACACTCATGCTTTCATCCATGATGACAGGACTGTTACTCCTCACTGATCTGAGACCAGTGGAGGGCGCAGACCCTGCGTATGAGACATGCTTGCTCTTCCTTTGCCAAACTCTGGCGACAACCTTTAGCTGACACCAGCAGGGGGCGACTGAGAGCCAGCAGCTACGAATGCTTAACAGACAGGTGAACCTGACTGAGTCCCCGAGGGCAACCTGCCCCTGCCTGACGTACCTCTAACTCACACAGCGCATGTCCCCCGTGTGTGCAGCTGAGAGGGGTGTGAGGTACTGTTCTTCCTTCCCTGCCAGAAGCAGCCTTTGTTTGAAGCTTGGCTTTCAAGCTTGCTGTCCTGCCTAGAGAGTCCCTGTGCTCCGTACGACCCTGGGGTATGCACTTAGACCTGCAGCTTCTTGTCTGCTCTGTGGACAGGAAGTACTGGGGTCTTATGGAGCTGTACTTGGTATCACACATCTCTGCTATGCTACCTGGGTGACAATACATCCTGTGTGTAAGGAGTGTGTAGAGGCTGCCTGCACATCAGCATAGTCTGTTAGTCTCCTCAGCTCCAAACCTTCCCACTTCTGCCTGGGTGGCACCCAGGGCATGGTTATGGGGCCTGGAGCACAGCCTCAAATTCTGTGTATCTGTGAAACCCCAGGGGCAGCTGCTTTGTCTGACTCACCAGCCCTGTGTGGCGACAGCAGGGTCCCAGCCATCAGTCCTTTACAGTTCCATGAAACCAACCTCATTATCCCATTTTGTGAGAAGGGCCACTTTAAACAAGGTCAAATGACTTTCCCCAAATCAGTATCCTGCCTGTGAGGACTTGTGATGTCACAAAACATGGCTCAGTGGCCAGAGGGCGAGGCTGACAGCAGTCCACAGGATAACAGAAACTCATGAGGATGAACTGTGGTGAGCAACAGGAAGGGAAGGTGTGGCCCCAAAGGAGGGGAAGCAGGCCCGAAAGCTAGAAGAACGGGAGGCGACTGCCCATGAGTCTCTAACATTGGAAGGGATCAGCGAGCCAGGGAAGACAGCCTTCTAGACTGAGGCAAGAGCAGGTACAAAGGTCCTGGGGTCACAGAGAGAGACCCAATTCAGACGGACCAAAGGACGCCCAGGTGACCTGGTGTAAAGAATGAACTGGCAGCTGGAATAAGTCAAACCCTGGCCCAGATGTGAGAGCTCTGGAGCCATTCCGGAGACTGTCATTTCAGGACACCAGCCAGGGACACGGCCCAACTGCACCGCTTCCTCTAGAGAGACAACAGAGAGGAAGAACGGAAACCGGCCACTGCAGTGGTCCAAGCAAACAAGGAATGGTGTAGACCAGGAGGATGATGGGGACCGAGAGATCTAGTCACAGTCTGCACTGAATGTGAGGTGAGGTTGGGAGGGGTCATTAAAAGGATCCATGGGAGATGACTGGAGTTTCTACTTACTACGAGGGTCTCTTGACAAAGGACTGGCTTTGGCAGTGAAGACTTGGGACCACTTCAGCTGCAGGAGCCAGGGCACCTTTACAGCTCAGGAGACCACCCAGGTTAGACAAGAGATTAAGAAGGAACTGTGGAAGGTGCCAGCTGAAGCCACAGGCAAGGATGAGTCACTGAGGGGAGGACATGGGGCAAGCGGGTGGACAGAGGCCCCAGGACCTAGCTTTGCCAGGCGTCAGGACGAGAAGGGGCTTGGAGAGAGACATGAGCCCATCTGTACCAGGTTGGCAAGCGGCCATCTACAAGGGGCCCCTGTGTACTGGGCACCCTGACAAGGCAGCCAGCAGTGACCTTGGAGCCATTTCAAGGAATAGCAGGTGGGAGGCAGCCCGTGGGGTGAGGAGTGTGGGGAGGGACAGAGTGTGAGCCGTTCCCCAGTTCTGGCTCCAAGGAGAAAAGGAGGATTGCAAGTGTGCAGAGAGATATGAGACAGACAGATGGATACAGTGGGAGGGAGGGGGGAGAATAGGCCTTGGAGCTTGAGAGGACTATGGTGTAGAGGGAGAGACACCTGTCTCCACAGCCTCACACACGTCTGAGGTGTCACTCTGAGGGGAGTACTCTTAAGTCCATATATCAGGTTAGTCATTCAGGTCAATGAAGAGCCAACCCACGGGAAGGAGTCCCTAAGTATGGAAGGAATCGCTTCCGGGGGACCCTGGGAAGGCTCTGAGACCTGCCATGCTTTCCTCTTTCCAGAGCAAGGCTCAGCTCTGCAGCAGCTCGGCCTCCAACCCAAACAGAGCGGCCTATACAACTAACAGATGGTGCTACCTGGAAATCCAGGACTGAGACAGGCAGGACTGTCACCGACAGGGACACGTCGCAGTGATACAGTGTGGTATTTTAGAACACAGTGAGTGACAAGGGTCAGTGGCTGCAGGGGGAGGAGAAGCTATGGCAGAGGAGGAAAGGTCAGAGCCAAGTGCAGGCCAGTCCTCACCTCTGCCATGGACACCCTAGGTATTAACTTGTATCTGGGTGAACGACTTCTAAGAAAAAAAAGGATAATAAATTCAAAATAAAACCCGGCCAAACAGGGAGGGGCATTTTCTGGGGCACTGTTTTCGAATGCAAAAACCTGGGAGGCCCCCCTTCCCGGGCACAGTCATCCTACCCTGGGGTCCCGTGGAGCCGCTTAGAGGGCGACTAGCGCCCTGCGGCACCTGAGCGCATGGCTAGGACTGGAGTTTAGGAAAAAGATGCGATGGAGAGAAAAGATCTAAGTTCACCTCCTCTCCCTGAAGACGGGGAGCTAAGCTCACAATGAAGACACGTGAAACAACAACCATTGCGTAAACCAAGTGCGTAAAGAAATATCATATAACCTCCACGATATCCTGTATAAAACTGAAAAAAAAATGTTTGTTTTATGCATACATTGAGAAGTTTACACAAAGAATAGAACATTTTTTGAAATCTAAGGAAAACTATATTAAATGTTATAGATGGCGGCCTCTGTAGATGGGGAGGCTCCTACAGAGAAGATAGGAGGGAAAGGCTGAACACCCTTACACATGCCCTGTGGCATGTGTTTATCTTAGGCCCATGCAAGGACTTTCCATAGTCATACTGCCCAAAGCATGCAACAAGAGGGCACCGGATTCTTACAGATGGTCGTGAGCCACCTTGTGGTTGCTAGGAACTGAACTCAGGATTTCTGGAAGAACAGCCATTGCTCTTAACCACTGAGCCATCTCTCCCGGCCCCTAAGGCTTGTTTCTAAGAATTCAAAGACAAATGAAATAAAGGAATCTAAATACTCATTTGTGACATAATCAAAAAAACTAAACACCATACCTAAGCATTACAAAAAGCTGCCACAGGGGTCTGGGATAGAATGCTATGGGGTGGGAGGTCCTATAAGTTCCAGAGCCTCCAGGGATAGAGATGGTTCCCTTCCCCACTTGAGGCCATTTGGTGGTCCATCCCTGCTAGGATCTGCTGGAAAGACAAGAATAAAAACCAGGAAGTCCTGCCACCTGCGTCCCTGGCAACACTGATAACTGTTGTCTCTGGAACTGGAGTGTGGATTAGCAGAGTTAGACGAATGTATGACCACAATCACATTGAAAATCAGAACCTGGGACGCAGGAACAAGAGAGCTCAAATGCGAGAACCCGGAAGCCCTGGGAAAATCATCAGTATGGATCATTATGCAGTTCAACTTTGAAAATGTAGCACACTGGTTATTGTTTACTGAGTATAATTGCATAAAAATTACCCCCCCCCGAATTTAGTGGCTTAAAACATCAAACACTTATTATCTTGGGACTCCAGCTATGGCTCAGCTGGGGCCTCTGGCTCACAATCTCCATGGAGGCTGTAGTCAAGGTAGTTGTGAAGCCTGCTACAATCCTAAGGCCTTGACAAGAAAGAACAATTCCAGGTTCCCTGCTGGGGCTCTTGGCAGAGGCTTGCCTGCTGGCCTCTCTGGGGGGCAGCTGAGGACCACAGCACAGCGGCTTGGCTCCCTTACAGAACAAGCAAGAGGGAGAGAAGCACAAACCATTCTGCCTATAGCCTAATTTCAGAAGCAACATCCTGTGCATCACTCTTACCAGCTCATGGTCAGGGTAGGGGTGAGGGGCTTGCGTGGCCGTGGGTATCCGGAGATGGGACTGCTGTGAGCTGTGTGCCACATACCACATGTGCCCACTTCCTAAGTGCTGCAGCCAGGAGCTTCAGTCTTGCCCCCAGATTCCAGTATCTAAATAGCACTTCACCTCGCTCCATGATAAAAGAACTAAAATGATTCCGTTCCCAGGACAAAATAGATAAATTACGCCAGTCTATCGGAACATATTAACGCCATCATGAAAAGACTGCGGAACTGCCTTCAAAGGCCCGTTGGTTAGAGATATGGAAGCATCCGTAAGCGAGTTGTCTTCAGGGACACCCCATCAGGCTTTGTCAAGGATGTCCCTAAGCCCACTGTTCACCTTTACAGGGTGGTCGGGAAACCCATTCTTTTAAACATCGTTGAAGAGCAGGACTCAAGACTTGGCCAGATTTTCTTGTGTGCACTGTAATCGTGACAACCAAATGTCTGACATGAGAAAGTTTGTCTGCAGAGGGGTTCAGAGAACCAACAGCAGGGAAACGATGCTATCACAATAGCCAGTGAATAGATCTAGACAGTGATTGATCATTTACTGCTGCTAAAATCGTCAAAAGAGAGACATCCAGATACCGCGAGCCTCCTAATAAAAGATGTAATGATATTTATGAAGTTCTGCTCAAACAAACTGATTATGACTGCCTCGTATCTAAACCCACCCTGACCATTCTCCTGGATGTGAACAGAGGACCATGCAGACAGCACCATCAGGAAGCCACCAAGGTAGCCCAGGGTGCAAAAAGTGCCACCAGGTGAAGGGTACAGAGACTTATACTATGCGTCAACAGGACCACTATGAAAGAAAACAGTCACAGTCACCTTTAATTGTCAACATGACGCAGTCATCTGAACCAGCCTCCCTTGAGGAACTGTCTAGATCAGATGTGGGCATGTCTGTGGGGCCTTGTCTTGATTGCTAATCGATGGAGGAGAACCCAGCTCGTTATGGGCAGTACTTTTCCTCACCCTGGTGCTGGGTTATATAAGAAAGCTGGGTAAGCACGTTAGCAAGCCAACGAGCAGCAATTGCTCCAGGGTTCCTGATCCAAGCTCCCGCTTGAACCCTGCTCTGGCTTCCCTCGAAGATGACTATCACTGGCAAAAGGTAAACCAAATAGACCTCTCTCCAAAGTTGGTTTTGGTCATGGTGTTTTCCTCACAGTACAGAAAGAAAATTAGAGGGGGAAAAAAGATTAGTGCAGGATCTGTAAGAGACAGCAGAGGATTATAAACTTTATCAACCAGGCTCAGTAGGGGAGCTTGTGTAGATGTCTACTCAGAGGGACGCCATGCACGGGCAAATGCAAACACTAGCTGGCACCGAAGGACACGTAGAAAAGACCAATAGCTTTAGTTGCTGCACTGGCATTGAAATTATTTTTAGTAGAGTTCCCATATTTAAAGATACAAAATTGGAATACTTAGAGGAAAAACGAGATTGCTTTAGAGATCAGGAGAGAACGGGGATAGAGGTTAAGCACCGCAGGTCGTAAAGAGGTGGTGACTGTGGGTCTGAAGCTGGTGACAGTGCAGGGCGATAGGTATGGCTTTGGTTCTGACTTCTGCATGTGTAAAACTTTTACAATAATGAAGTAAAAGGGTGGGCGCTGATTTGTCGTTGTTGTTGCTATTGTTTGTAACTCGTGGTGTTTCCCATTCTTATTAAACAAGCTGATCTTCTACCCATTTTCTACTGAATTCATGGAGACAAGAAGACAAAGTGACGGGAAACAAAGGAGGATGGAAAACAATCTAGTTTGCAGATGGTAAGAGTCTAAGATGTCAGGAAGAAAGCCAAGAAAACAAACACAAATGTATTTTGAGCTGAAAAAAAAAAAAAAACTAAGAAAATTGACCGAACCAATGGTTTAGAATTTAATATAAAAAGAATCAATATGTTTCTTTGTACTTATAAATAAGTCAGAAAAATGGAATGAAGGAAAAGCTAACATTTGTCAAAAACAATAAGTGGATAAAATAGCAAGGAATAAACAAAAGGGATATGTGTCTGAGTTACCAACAAGCTTTAAAGATTTCCGTGTTTGACCTCGTGGGGCCAGAAAGCCTCTTTGGGCTGGGGAGATGTGTATTCTGTAGAACTGATGAGCTCCTTTAACTAGGTACATCTAGTGCAGGCCAAATAAAGATGTCAAGAGAAGTTTTTGTATGTGTAACTAAACAAGCTGATCCAACACACACACACACACACACACACACACACACACACACACACACACACACACAGCCACACAAAGTCTCCATGGAAGGTTCGAAAAAGAATGATGGGGGTAGGGACCCACTACATCATGCTGTAAAATGCATGTAAATCCTCTGTGTAAAGCAGCCTCAGTTGGAACCTAGCGGACCATCCCCACATGGACTCATACATAAGAAACATACAGCAAAGGCAGGGCTCTCCGCAGGGATGTCTGCCACATCTAGTCAACTGCTTGGGTACTCGGGGCACGGTAGGTAACTAACCTCTGTCTGTATCCACATGCCAAAAAGGTGAAGATGAATCAAATTTAATTTTTAAATCATAAAAGTTCTAGATAAAAACTTTAAAAAGTAATCTGAACAATGTAAGGATTACACAGACCTTAAAGAACTGAAAAAGAAAAAGATTGATCATTTGAAACCATAACAATTTTGGCCAAGTAAGAATGTGTCTGTGTGTGAGGGGAGTGGAGTAGGGTTGGGGTTTGAGGGGGTGGGGCATGTAGTGTGTGTGTGTGTGTGTGTGTATGTGTGTGTGTGTGTGTGAGAGAGAGAGGCTATCTGTATATGTGTGTGAGTGAGTGTTTGTGTCTGTGTATGTCTATGTGCATGTGTGCCTGTGTGTGTGAAAGAGTGAGTCTATGTGTGTGAGTGTCTATGTGTATGTCTGTGTGCGTGTGTGTGTGTGTGTGTGTGTGTGTGTGTGTGAGAGAGAGAGAGAGAGAGAGAGAGAGAGAAACCAAAGTTGGGTATAGTTGTTCCCACCTGTGACCTTAGCACTGGACTGCCTGGGTCACAGGGTTTACAAGTTCAAGGCTGGGTTGCGCTGCAGGGTGAAATTCTGTCTAAGCAGAGAAAAACAAACAAAACCACGAAAGTATAGATGAGTATAAACTGGGAAAACTTCCCAATGAGCTCGCTTCTTTTAAGTGAAAAAACCGCACAGATACATAAGAAACAAAGGCCAAGCCAGGGCTTAAGGCGAGCATTGGTCAAAGTGTAAGAACATTCAGCTCAGGAGAGTAAGCCCTGCAGAACCAGCATAGAGCTTGGTGGCTACTGACCATCACCAGCAGATGAACAATCCTGACCTTTGGCTCAGCCAACTGTGGATTGAAATAACCTTTAACTGCATGTGAACTGAGCCTGTACAGAAATTCACTCTTGTCCTTATCCCCTAAACACTATAGCATAATAACAACTTACATAGCATTTACCTGTGCCTGGTGTTGTAGGTCACAGAGAGGTCAATCAGGTACACATGAGTATGTACACGCACAGTTCCAAACGTACACTACACCATTTGTTATATAGGACTTGAGAATCTGTGGGGTTTGGGTATCTGGGAGGAGCCCTTGGATATCAAAGGGATGACTGTATGTTAGGGATTTGTTAAGACCGGGGATCTTAGTATTTTCTCTCCCCACAAAAGGGGACTGTGGTAGGTGAGGATGTGTTAACTGGCTCTATTGGAAAAATTATAGTGCAGTGTATTTTTATATAAAAATATGTCCACATTTACAAGCACATCTTGTATTTTCCAATTACCCTCCAATAAATATTGGGGGGCAGAGGGGATAGATCCTACAGAAGAATGGACAAAGGACGAGTTTTAATTTTTTTTTTTAGTGTAGTTTTTGGCGTATGTAGATGTATGTGTGTGTGTGATGTATATAAACTTGTGAGTGCAGACACATGGTGCATGCATATAAACGGTCAATGTCAAACAACTTTTTATATTGTTCACCACTTCACGTTTTGAGGCAGGGTTTCTTGCTGACTGAAAGCTTGAGGTTCCAGATAGACTAGCTGGCAGCAAGCCTCCTACTCCAAGGATTTGCTTGTTTCTAGCACCCCCTACCTGCTCTCCAATACTGGGGCTACCGGTATATATCACTGTGTCTGGTTATGTGGCTGATAAAGATCCCAACTCAGGCCCTTGAGCTTGGGCAGTAAGCAGCTGGCCGCTGAGCCATTTCCTCAGCCCCATAAATGCTATGTTAACAATTTGGATCTGAAGTGTCCCCCAGAAACCCATGCATTAAAAGCTAGGACTCTGGCTGATGGCTCTATTGTGAAGTAATAGAACCTTTAAGAATGAGGCATAGTTGGAGGAAATTAGGCTACTGGGATGTGACTTTGAAGAGGATTTGGAACCTTGATCCTTTCTCTCTTTCTTCATCCTGGCTGCCATGAGGTAGAATCTTGTCACCTGCTCCCCTGTCCCCCAAACAACAGAGCCAACTAACCACAGACTGAAACTTTTGAAACTGTGAGCTATGTGAATCCTTCCTCCTTTAAGTAAATCTTAATTACTCTGTCACAGTGACAGTGTTCAGGAAAGGCTTGGGAAAAGAGACATGAGCCAGACATGGTAATTTGTACCATAATCCCAGCATTTGAGGGGCAGAAGTAGGAGAATCATGACTTTGAGGTCAACAGGGGCCACAAAGAAAGACTCCATTGAAGAAGCAAAACCAGAGGGGAGGGCAGGAGGGAGACACAGATGACTTAGTTTAGCTTATGAACTTAGGACATGGTGTTTGGCTTCACTTCTGATGCATGATGTAGATGTAAAATCAATGTGAGGCCCTGTACACCTAGTGCCTGGCTTAAGGTTGGCAGAATGGCACAGTCTGGGCGAGTCAGCACTTTTAACAACAGCTGTTATCACTGGTATAACTTGGATGTGAAGTGTCTCACCAAAAGGCTTGGTCCCCAGACAGTGGTCCCATCACTGATTGGGGGTGACTGGATCATGGGGATCTCCTACCCAATTAATGGATTAATTCACCAATGAGTTTATAATCTGATGAGATCATTGGGAAGTAAAGACAGCTCTTGGAAGTGGGGCCTGGTCAAAGAAAGTAAGTCAGTTGGAGTTACATTCCTAGGGGCTGTATCTCTCTGTTTTTCACCTTCCTGTCCGCTGCCATTCAGTGAGCTGTTTCGCCCAGCCACATGCAGGATCACCACAGGCCCTCTACAATGGAGCCGTGCAAACGTGGTTTGAAAGAGTAACACAAATGAAACATTTCCTCCCTTAAGTTGTCTATTCAGGTATTTGATCACAGAGACATAAAAACTGTCAACACAATGACCAAGGGTTGTGTCTATTGTCTCCTCTTGCAAGACACTCCAGCCATGTCCATCGTAGTTTGCATGCTCTAACAGTTGACATGAGCTGCTAACCCTGATTTATGGAGGACATGTTCCTATAGAACAACACACATCCCAACACGGGGCCATTCACTGCTGCCAGAAGCCTCCTAAGAGTTGGTTTGTAATGGACTGGTTAATACACCACTGCCCATCCATGGTTTATGCCATATCTATTTGAAGGGAACGTCTGTATAAAAGCTGGTATAAATTCAGGAAGCTTCAAGAGGGAGTCAAAAGAGATTTAGCAGTAGCTTCCACTGAAGAGAAGGCAGGATCTAAACTTAGTTTCTTATATTGTGCAAGTACAAAAGGAGGATATTCCACAGAGCTTTCTAGAAGGAATTCATTTTCACCTCTGCAGATCTCAGCCTGAACTAAACTCTATCTTAAAGAAAAATTTAATGCCCTCTGCTAAGCAATAAAAGCTCCCATTTTAAAACACATATAACACCTGTCACTGAGTACTAATGAAAAAATGATCATGTTTGTAGATGATAAAAACTGCTTACTTTCCTAACTCCTCCCAAGACACTTGTGGTTCCACAGAGTCACCTGATTCCTACCCTGTCAACACGACCCCAGAATCATGCCACCCACAGAGCCTTGCCCACTCACAGTCGAAGAGGACACCTCTATTAAAGAGTCTTCTTTGGACAGGCTTGCCCCAAGCATTCGTTTTAAGAGCAAGTAAAATCTTGGATCTAAGCACCCAACAAGGTGGCTTTGTCGTGGGAAGACCCCTGAGAGAAGGAAGGTTTGAAAGGCAGTAATTCCAGGACCAGAGGCACTAGGGTCCCCATTCTCCCATGTGGCCAACATGCAGGCCAGGCATGGCACACTGACAAGTCATAGATGGGCTGTTAATGAACCCCATGTCCCCCGACACGAGACTGAGAACTATGGCAGGACGAGCTTAGAGCTGAAGGTAAGGTATTGGGATTGCAGATATCCCACACGAGCTTTGATTTGTACACAGCGGGAAGAGTACCCTGGGTGAAAAACGGAGTATGAACTTTTTATCTTTGTCATTTTGCATCAAACCAGCCACTGTTAGGTGCCATCGCTTGTTCCCAGTACCAAGCTTTGGGTTTTCAAAAACAATGCATGCTGGATTCTTGCATAAGCTTGTTCGTATGATGCAACTCTTGACACATCCTCTACTTCTAAATTTACGTTGCTTTCAGACAATGGTTCCTGCAGCAGGGGACTTCTGGAAGGCACCTTCTATCTTTTATCACTTTGGGAAGTCTCTAGGGATCTCTCTCGATATCTGCAGATTCTTTTCCAGCGAACTCCTTGGAACCTGAATGGTGTGTCTTCTGGAAGCTTCCTCTCCGGGGTTGTCTACACACCGAGCTTTGCTAAGGCAGCTCAGCACAAGGATGATGAGCTGAGATCAACCACTGGGTTTCAACCCATTCTGCCACTCAATGTCTGATGACCCCAAGCCAATGATGCTCACTGAACCTGCTTCTTCCTCTGCGATGACACCTACTCCTTCTTGCTATTAGAGTGACTGCAGAGCTGATAGATTGGAGCGCTTAGATCACTGGTGCCTGACTCAAGCTAAGCATTCCAATCCTCCTCTCCACTCACCCATCCATCTATCCATCTATTAATTTGAGTGCTGGGATTGAACTCTGGGCTTCATATGCCAAGCATGAGTCTTACCACCAGGCCAAACCTTCACTTATTCTCATGATCAGGGGCACTATGGATAGAAATCACAGGCTGAGAACTAATAGCATCAAGAATCTAGACATGGCTCTAAATGCAGGCGTGGCCCTCTCAGCCGTGGACCATCAGCTACTTTACTTTAGCCCGACTGTGCCTTAAGACAGAAAGTCCATGCTCCTTATAGCATCACTGGTCATGTGGCATGATACAGACATACTACACAGCACGGGGCTGGGCCACACCATGTCCCGCTGTGCTGACTAGGATTTTATTTTGCTTTTTATCAACTTGACACAAGCTGTAGTCATCCGAGAGGACGGAACCACAATTGAGAAAAGTCCTACATAAGATTGGCTATAGGCAGGCCAATGTGGGGCACTTTCTTGATTAAAGATTCAATGTTGGGCATTAATGTTGGGCATTGTGAGCAGTGCCATCCCTGAGCAAGGTGGTCCTGGATGGTATAAGACAACCAGGTGAGCAAGCCAGCAAGAAGTATTCTCCATGGTCTCTTCTTCACTTCTTGCATCTGGATTACTGTGTTGAGTTCCTGCCCCGACTTTCCTCAGTGATGGAGTATGATGTTGAGTTGTAGCTGAAATAAACCCCTTTGTCCCCAAGTTGTTCTGGTCATGGTGCTTATCACAGCAATGGAAATCCTCATTAAGACAACGCTAGGACGGAGACGCTCCCACTTGAGTTTCCACTGTTGTTCTCACGATATGCATTTCTCAGTTCCTTGGTATTTTATCGCAGTTCTCTTTAGTCTAGAAGGCTGAAATGCACACTAGCCGGAGGCACTGGTTTAACAGACTGGGGCTTGTTTAATCAACACCTCCACAGACCTTCCCTGCAGCCAGAGAAAGCCAAGTACACAGTTCCCAGCTATATGCTGGTGTGTGTGAGTGTGTGTGTGTGTGTGTGTGTGTGTGTGTGTGTGTGTGTGTGTGTACAGTGTAGATGTGTTTATATAGGCACATGTGTGTGGAGGTCAAAAGTCAACATTGGGCATGTTCCATGGCCGTATTCCACCTTATTTGAACAAGAGACCCAGAGCTCATCCATTTGGCTATGCTAGTGGCCAATGAGTTCCAGGGATCTGCTTGTCTCCAAGCACTGGCATTACAGACATTCATTGCACGTGACATTTTACATCGGTGCTAGGGATCAAAACTCAGGTCTTCGTGCTACATGGCAGGCACTTTTAACCCTCAAGGCACCTTCCCAGCTCCTTTACGCCTGCTTACTCACAGAAATCCTTTAATGTAAAGAGAGAGACAACAAGAAAGGACATTTCCCTTTCTTCTCCCTGTTGAAATGGAAAGCAATGGCTAGAGCCATCCGGATAACAAGGTTATGAGGCTGAAGACCAAGGGAAGCAAGATGCTAATCTGACACAGTCACTGAATGATCAGCGGCTCCCTCTAGACCTCTGCATACATCATACACACGCTTCTCTGCTACGTAAGCAAATGCAAGTATGAGCCCAAGTCCATCCCCGCTTGCCCAGGCATCTAACACCAGGTAGCCCTCTTAAGCTCATTCACTATAGTCTAGGTTCTTCTGTGATCTCACCACAATCTCCTTTTGTCATTTTATAGGACTTTTAGGTGGTGAAGGTTTTGGTGGATTTTAATTGTCTCCTATGAAGGGAAGGGCTTTTGATTATGGTTTCCATCTTTTTATAATGCTCAATTAGTTTCTCTCCTAAATTAGGGCTATTCTTTGAGTTGTTCACACTGCTGTGAACTGTTCACTACCAATTTAGTGAACCAATCTGGATGAGGGTGAGAGCTTTAACTCATTCCGATGTGGTTAGAAAGTCTCAAGTGGTCCAGACACGTGAACCTTCTAGAAAGCTACAAGATACAGCCAGATGGAACCCACGGACTGCTTCCACAATACCCTCTTCCCTCCCTCCTTACGGAAAGGTAAAACTGAGGGCTGTCTGTGTTAACTATGCCGTCTCCAGAGAGTGTTTGAAGGTATCTTCAAATGAAGCCGGGATTTATTGACAAGTCCATTTCTTAGAACCATAAGACCTCACAGCCCTGCAGGGTATGACTGAGTCACGCTCTCCCTAGCTTCAGCCCAAAAAGGAAAATGAGGTAGTGAGATGCCATGTTTTACATTGATGTTGCCTCCTTCTGATCAGAATCCAGCCGTAGACCACCATGGAGTGACAAAGGGGAGTGAGGCCTCTTCCTGCCAATCATCAGACCCTGGAAAACTACAGCCAGCCAAGCTCCTACAATCATTATGTAGCTTGCTGTGCTCTAATGCAAAGCAGCTTGAGCAAGCCTGATCCAGCAAAAATACATCTAAAGCCACGGTAAAAAAGCTGGGCCAAACCCCTTTGTGCCCTATTTGCACTGGGGAACTGCGGAATCCAGTTTACTTGGGTTTTAACTGTGAGTTCTCACAGTTAAAACCAATTCTCTTCCAAATTAAATGGTATTAAAGTGCTTATAGCAGTCAACAGAGTGAACCAGTTGGAGCTGGTTAAGCCTGGTTCAAACTCATCCTTAAAGGAGAACGTGGAGGCTTCTGTTATTTACCATAAACCTAAAGCAGGATGGGAAAGGTTTAAAACTGTTTCGAAGATCCATTTACTTCGCTCCTATAAATATTCATGAGAATTATCAGGTTATTGAAAGAATTAATAAAACTCACATTGTTTATTATAACACATTACAGGCAGGAAACACTCGCCTGGCTGAGAAAGGGCCTACTTATGGGGTTATTTGCTCTGAAAGGGACCTTTTGAGGACAGCATGCAGACAACTGTATATGTATGTATGTATGTATGTATGTATGTATGTATGTATGTATATGTATGGATACATGCAGATAACTGTATATGTATGTATGTAATATGTATATGTATATGTATAATATGTATGGATACATGCAGACAACTGTAAGTCAGTTCCATCAAGCACCGAGCAGAAGTGCCTCACCCCAACCGCTGAACAGAGACAGCCGAGTCAGTCTGTCTTGGTCTTTATGAAATTCGAACACGCACTGCTAATCTTGATAAGAGTGCGAGGGGCAAGTGCACGAGGGTGTGAAAAGGAACAGCCTGTTTTCAGATGTCATTATAACCACACTGATGAGAAGTAGATCATAACGAGCTGCTTACACAGACACATCTCAGTGCGTTAATCCAGCCCTCAGTGACATCTGTGATGCAGTTAATGAGGGCGAGACACATACATACATGGTTCTTGCTGTTCCTTGCAGCAAACCAGGCAGGCGAGTTGGAAGCTCCTTTCTCACAGTGGGTTACTGCAGAATCCAATGAGCCAAATGCCCAGGGGCACTTTGTTGGGAAACAGTGCTTTCCAAGAAAGCTTCTCAGGAGAAACCCACGCACAAAAGGACCGTTCGCTTTGACATAAAGTGTTCCTGCCTCTCAAGTGGTAAAATGTGAAGTCACTTACCAGCTACAAAGCTTGGAAACGAGGCCACCTTCTTTGTCTGTTGAAAAATAACAAAGAGAATGAACATAATGGCTGACGTATGAGAATCTTCTCAAGATGTGTACCACCCTGGGCTGGAAAAGTCTAAGCCCGTGTATGTTTCCTAGAAGTCAAGTGTCTCATATGGGATTCAGGATTCTGAGAAGGATCACAGAAGCCTACAAGCCAAACCTAGCTTAGCATGTCATGGGTAGAAGAAACCTAATGATCAGTCAGCCCAATGGTTCTCAAATTACCAGGCATGAGAATTTCCTGGGCATGTCTTCAGACCATAATAAAGGAGACTGGATGCCAGTTCACTGACGATCACAATTATTTCAACAGGACTAGAACATCTTGTTTCTACTACCCCCAAAGAGGCAAAGTAACTTGCTTAAGCCCTAATTTGCATCACATGGCCACTTTATTGGTTTAGAACTGTGGCTCTCAGTCAGGATGATTTTTGGTCACTGTCAGGTGTAGGGTAGTGGTTGCTGGTATAGTGGGTGGCAGTGCTCATGAACCACACAGGGACACTTATCAGAAAGTACTGCCCTAAATAACAGTGACTCTGCTTTTGAGAAATCTAGGCTACCCTTGAGTTTACCAGATCAAGAAGCACCGAGGATCCCAGTCCAACACTAATCAGAGAGCACCAGGTTTCCCAGCACAAGCATCAGGGCCCATCAGAGATCCTTGCCATAACCAGGAGTACCACAGATGTCCACACCATCATCAGAAAGCACCAAGGATCCCCACACCATGGTTCCCTGGGACATCAGCTGTGCTGCAACAGTGCCCAGTGCAGCTGTGAGTCCTCAGGATATGCCCTCCCCACCTCCTAGGACAGGGCAGCCATATCTCTTCCTACGACAGTGGCCCCAGGCTGGCCTGGACTCCCTCTCCCCAGAGGTGGGATGACCATAACATAGCTGGCAACTCTATCATGAGAACTCTGGTCTAGAACTCTTATCTTTGGGAGAAAATTACCTCTGGGATGTTGTTATTGTCAGTGGGTCCATTGAGATCAGAGCGCTGCTGCTTCCTCGGCTGTTCCAAGCCATTGCAAACCTGGAAACCAGAGAATCGATTATGGTTTTTTTTTTTTTTTTTGGTTCTTTTTTTCGGAGCTGGGGACCGAACCCAGGGCCTTGCGCTTCCTAGGCAAGCGCTCTACCACTGAGCTAAATCCCCAACCCCTCGATTATGTTTTTATATAGTAGAAGAAATGAACTCAGATACAAAACAAAAAGCTGGATATTCAATGAGATCCAATCTTATCTGTGTGGGGGGAACACGTATACAAGTGCCCAACGGTTATACAATTAATATGTGTACCTTTACATTTCTAAACTGTCTAACTTTTGTTTTCTACTATTTTTATTTCAGTGAAGCACATCATTTACCACTTGAATTATTTCCAGTGTACGGTTTAAAGTGCATTGATGCTGTACAGCCAGCCATCCCCACCATCCGTTCCAAGGACACACTTCATAATCCAACATTGAACCTGGGATGGAGAGACCGCTCGGCTGTTAGGTGCGTGCTCTGCTTCCAGAGATCCTCAGTCCCCAGACACACAGCTGCCCTTAACTCCAGCTCCGGGGGGGGGAGTCTGCCATCTTCTTCTGGCCTTCACGGGCACTCATATAGATACTTACAAATAAATAAAAATAAAGGCAAATGTTCAAAAATAACCCCAATCCACTCAACTGCAGCCCCCCCTCCCCAGTCTCCTTTGCCATGCCACCTCCATCCACTCATTTTTCCAGATCTGTGAATTGACCATTTCAAGTACCTGGGATACACAGCCCTACATAGTGTTATCTGTTGGTGACTGGCCTATTTCCCTTAGCATAATGTCCTCAAGACTCATCTACGTTACATTATCAGGATTTACCTTTTGAAGGCTGACAGTGTCCCACTATATGTACACGTTCCTTTATTCACCCATTAAAGGCAACTTGGCCTGCTTTCCCCTTCGACTCTTCCAAGTAATACTGCTGAGGACTTGCATGGTGGGCATGTCTTTGCGATGGCTTGTTTTCTGGGACCTATACTCACGATTACAACCAATCAGACGCTGAATGCACTTTTGTTTTGTTCTGAATGATTCTCTGTAGTATTTCTCATGATGGTAGATTCCTCTCACATTGTTCAAGGGTTAAATATCATATTGTTAGAATAAATCTAGGTTCTCAGGTGGGAATAAATGCAAATGAGTTGATCTACTATTACCACAAAAATGCCATAAAGCATTAAGTCTCTTCCTAAAATGTAATCAATCATGTAATCTTAACCCATAAATTCCTTTACTTCAAACAATATGATTTAATACTTAAGGTGTATATATATATATATATATATATATATATACATATATACATACATACACATATATATGCATTTCATTCCTTACACCATGCAGAAAACAGAAGCAAGATCCAAGGTACTGAGGTCACCAACCAAACCAAAATGCTGTGGTGGGCAGTATCCTAAGTCATGGGACTTCCTGGAAATAACAGCAAGTGCTAACATGATTTCCAAGAAATAACAGTAAGTGGTAACATGATTTCCCTGAAATAGTAGCAAATAGTAGGGGCTGGAGGGATGGCTCAGTGGTTAAGAGCACTGACTGCTCTTCCAGAGGTCCTGAGTTCAATTCCCAGCAACCACACGGTGGCTCACAACCATTCGTAACAGGATCTGATGCTCTCTTCTGGTGTGTCTGAAGACAGTGACAGTGTATTCATGTACATAAAAGTAGCAATAGTAGGATGCTGACACAATAACCCAGTAGCAGGAAGCTGCATTTATACAACAGGGCCCCTCTGCTTTGAGGGGACGGGGTTCTCACTTGCTTCAGAGGCTGCCAAGACTGCCAGACTCCAGAAGTGTGTAGGGAATGTGTCAGGGTGTAGTTGTACCTCCTGGTTCTATATGGTCACCTGCAAAGGTTCTCAACCTTCCTTTAATGCAGTTTTTTTTTTATTATTAATTATTTATAAGTACATTGTAGCTGTCTTCAGACACACCTGAAGAGGGCATCAGATATCATTACAGATGGTTGTGAGCCACCATGTGGTTGCTGGGATTTAAACTTAGGACCTCTGGAAGAGCAGTCAGTGCTCTTAACCACCGAGCCATCTCTCCAGACCCAATACAGTTCTTTAATACAGTTGGTTCCTCATGTCCTGGTAACCCCGGACCATGAAATTACTTTTGTGTTACTTTATTACTGTAATTTTAATTTGTAATATAAATATCTGATATGAAGATGGTCTTAGGCAACCTCTGTGAAAGGGCCATTTGACTTCCAAAGGGGTCACAGCCATAGGTTGAGAGCCTCTGGTCACTGCCATACTCTGCCGATGGAGTTCACTCCTCTGGTGGGTTTACAGAAACAGACCTAATATCCACCCTCTGGCTTTAACAGGAACAAACATGGACCCTCGAGCAGTTAGAATGACTCTGGGACAATCTTTCTCAGCTCTACCACAGGTTTTACTAGATTTTGGAGGTGAGGCAGAACCTGAGGCTGCTTATTGAGGACAGGGAAGATGAAGAGGGTGTTCCTGCCACATCCTGTGACTGTGACAGACATCCCACACACGTTGCACATGATCTGTCCTCCCACAGTGAGGAAATGCTAGGACACAACTGGCGCCTGGGCAGGGCTAGGACCTAACTGGTCCACTCCTTCCCTTGGCCCTTCTTGAAGTCTGCATTGGTTCTCTCTCCTGTTGTTAACAATGCGATAGCCTAGACTTGGGTGTTTATTTTAAAAACAGTTCCGAGAACTGGAGGCTTAAGAGCACGTGAGTCCTTCCTGTCAGTCTTGACTTGGTGACGTCACAAGGCAAGAGAAAGGGAGCAGGACAAGGAATTTCTTTTTATTTCTCTTTTCATAAAGCCACTGGGATCAAGTATTGGGGACCCCCTACCTGATGAGCTTATCTAATTATTTCCCAAAGACTCCACATAATTGGTTCAAGTGTTGCCAGCCCACCCACCACATCTCTTTTCCTTCCTTTCCATTCCCCCACCCCTCTCTCTTTCCCAGGCTGGCCTTGAACTCTGCCTCTGCCTCCCAAGTGCTGGGATTAAAGGGATTCACCACCACTCCCTGGCTTGTTTTCAATCTCTTAATACTTTAAAATGAGGTCTAAATATGAATATATATACATATATATATGTATATATATATATAGTGTGTGTGTGTGTGTACATACTTTTTTTCATTCACAATAAGCCCAAACCACATCTGTGCTTATCCTTGACCCACATGAATTCTTAGGCCTGGCCAAACCACACAGGTAAGCCCCGATCCTGTCTTTCTGTCTTGGTGTACCAGCCAGACCACACAGGTGAGCCCCTGTTGGGTGCCTTATCTCATGGCCAAGGGTGACCAGGAAAAAGATCCCAAACAAGCCACTGGGATGTCACCTCAACTACAGATAAGATCTCCCTAAGGGAAAGCCTGGCTGTAGGCCTCCCTCAGACCCTGAATGACACCTCAGACACTTCAGACATCTCTCTAAGGGGAAGACTGGCAGTGGAAATCCCCGATCCCTCGCTGTTGAGTGCATCTTGCTGATTCTAGGTGTATCCAGAGTGTGACTCACTTGGAAGACCCCAGCACATGAGCTCCTACATGGACTCCCTTCATTGAAGGCCTACCCTGCTTCCTGCTGCTGATCAGGTCTACTCAGCCCCAAGAAGCCCTCAAGAAAGCAACTACCAAGCAACAAACAGAGCCTTCCATAGATCCTATAGCTGTGGTCTAAATAAACTCCAGATAGGAAGAGAAGACTTTATACCAGATATGGGGATTTGGACTGTAAGAGGCCATACCTCCTCCCTGAGTTGGAAACAAGCCAGCCATTAGGCCTTTGGGTAACTCTAGGTCAGAGCTCATGACTAGCCAGGAGGACACAGGAGAGGTGCCAACTCCCTCCCTATGTCCTGCCCTTGGGATTGCTTGGTGGGGCTACAGTATGGGCATCCATGAAAAACATGTCTTCCCTAGGCACCACCCTTCTTCAATGTCAACAGCTCCTCCAATGTATTCCCAAGAAGCCTCCTCATCACCATGACAACCACATCTTTCCATAAACAACCAGGCTGATTTTTAAAGAGGAAAGAAGGTGGGCTTATGAGTTTCTTTTCAGGAGAACCCATCAGCATTGACCCTCACCTGGGAGACTAGAATGTTAAGGGGATCAGCAGTGTGAAAGCGCCATTGGAAATTCACGGTATTCAAGGTCCACATGGATTTGGGGTTCCAAGTCTCTTAGGTGAAAGTGACACTTAAATCCCACCGGCATTCCCTTGGATACAGCAGCCTGCCACGTGTCAAAATAAGACAAGACAAGGGCTGTTCCACACCACCAGCAGAGTCCCCACCTTTTCAGTGGTCAGAACCATCAGCCACCCACCAGAGGACAGAGAGTGCTAGCGTAAAGCGAGTAAACTGAAATGTGCTCTCGGGTGGAGAAGCCCCACTGTGGAGTACTGATCAGTATGTGTATAGTGCAGGCTGGCTGATCATGCTGGGACCCAGGGACAGCTGCTCAGTGCTGAGATAAACACCCTTAATAAAAACACTAATGCGAATAAATCATTGGAATAAATATGTGGGCTCCAGTTGGTGTGAACTAAAGTTTGAAGTTTTTAAAGTGTCAATTCTGATTTGTCTGTTTAACTCAATTGAAAATCCAGTAATATAACCCACACTGCTTGAGATGAACTCACAGACAACTAGCTCACACCCACTCAGCTCACACCATCTGGAACAACAGCCTTCTCACGAATGACAAACATGTTAGGAACTGACATCAGCTTAGATCTGGAGAAGTCACAGTATCTCACGGGGCCACACCTCCCCCTCCAATATAACTCCACAACAGAGAAACCCCAAGGCTGATGGGTGACTCAGACAACCATGTCCTCTGGGGGACCACTTCATACTCTGTTTTCAAAAGAGCCGGCCAGCCCTAATCATCTGATAATTCCTGGAAAGATCTCTTCCTCCATCCAACTTGAACAGCTCTGAGTGGGGACAAGCCAAAAGCGTGATTTACTGGGGTCTATCACGGATCAAGCTGGTCAATCTTTCTTTTAAGTCTTTAGGTAGGTCTATGACTGGAAGGAGGGAAAGACTGTGTACCCTCCATGCTCATGCCAAGCATTTCATGGAACACCTTGTACTAAAGGTTACTCATCGTCTGCCTGAACTTCAACTTTCCCATTGCACAGCACTTGCCTTCTCTGATATGTGTGAGCATGGTTCAGCATCACTATGTGCATTTATGATGTTGAGCAATCATTATCATCTTTTCATCCCATGAAGGCCAGACTCTAGACCCAGCTTCAGCCCTCTAGTTTGAAGGTCCCTTTAACTATACTATTTGTCCCTCTGGCCACCCTTCCAGGGACTGGGGGCTGGTGTCTATTCTCTAGTCTGGCTTTGGACTCTGGGCCTGGCCCTCTGAGATCCTCCCCAGGACTGACCAGCATAAGCAGCTGGATGCAGCATCTACTTTACTTCGTGTAGTCATTCCACAGGACCTTGTAGAGTGCAGGGGGTGGAGGAGGGTGCTTGGCCACTCATTTCAGAGCATAATGCCATTTTTTTTTCTACATTCACCTTTGTGAAAGGACTGGAAAGCCCACAAATAGCCAATCTTGAATAAGTGTTTGTTCATTCTGCACCATGCAGGGCACTTCTAATTAAGGACAGGGAGATTTCCAATGGGACCCCTACCCTGGACATTCCATAGGCAACATGGAAACTGGACTTACAGGAACTGGACTTACAGCTTTTGCCAAGATTAAACTTTCCCTGGGATAAGCCAAGGTTTAAACAGATTTGCAGTGAACAAAAGCCATCCTTTAGAGAGTAAGTCTGTGGAGCTGGAGAGGCCAAGTCTGGCCTGCCACAGGATCAGGGCTATTACAGTTTTCCAATTCCAGAGTAAGCAGAGGTCCCACTGGCTGCGGCTAAGGAAGGGAGATACTCTGCTGTTACACGAGTGTAGGAGCTTAATATCATACGGCCCAGAAATTCTGCTCCTTCATAAGCACCTCATAAAGCTCAAGACAAGAGCTCATGACGCCTTGCACATGCTGTTCACAGCGCTTTTGACCTTAGTCAAAGTGTAGAAACAACCCCAATGTCCACTGGTTGTTGGAGAGGGTCAGGACACGCTACACTCATCCCAGGAAAGATCATTCAGCCCCAATACACTATTGCAGTACTAAGCTTATGCAAGCTAAGAGAGAGGACAGCCAAAAATGGTGGCATAGTATAGGACTGAAATATCCAAAGTAGGTGGATCCACAGAGATAGAAAATAAATTTCTCATTTCAAGAAGTTGGGGCAAGGGAAGACTGGGGGTAAGAGGTCTTATGAGACAGTGGGGATGTTCCGGGTCTAGATGGCAGTAATGACTGCTAAGCAGTTACTGGAAGCCACCGAATGAACTCTCACTTCAAAATAGGCCCAATGTCGAATCGTGTGTCAAGTGTGTATTACTAGACTTCAAAGCAATGGCAGCTGACAGTCAGTATACAGCAGGGGTTCAGCTCTGGCCTAGCAAGAGTGGGGATTTGGGTTATATACGCAGCACTGCCCAAACAAGTGGAGGAAATGAAAATATGGGGAAAAAAGAATAAGCTGAACCCTCTAGATGTCTAACATCCTGCCTTCTTAGTGGCCAGTCTGACTTAGCGGTGCCCTGCTGCATGGCAGTCACCCTCAGCATGTAGGCAGAGTGGAAGGGTTGGTCAAGGGAAGGGGCATGGCACACCTGCCTCGCATCTGGAGAGGACACAGTAATGGCCTTCATGGGGACACAGGAGTTCCATGGCTGAACACAATGTGTACGACGGAGCAAGGGAGAATCCTATTTGGTTCTGATCAAGTCTCAGACAGGACTACCTCCACCCACCCTTCTTAAGGCCTGCTTTGTGTCAACAGGGCTTATTCCACCACCGGTTCTGCCAGTCGGCCACGAACAGCTGCAAGCATTCCCTCCTCCCAACCGGAAGGTAAGGCGTCAGATGGGTACAGTGAAATGCTCACAAGTGCAATTGCCCCAAGTTATCCGCAGTGCGAGCCTGGAGTCCTCCGGGGAGCCTGGCCTGGCTCATCCTTTGAATTCCCTTGGCTTCCCTGCACTTAGCCTCAAGCCTTGTGCACACATTCCGAGAAAACTAACTCGACATCTGAAACAATGGTGCCAGTGTCAGAAGGAAAGCCGGCGACCAATGCTAAAGTCAATATTAGGTTTCAGTTTCCAGCGGACATCTGCTGACTTTAACTCCTGTCAGTCCGTGTGAGCTGGAGGACCGGCACGGAATTGCTACTGCCAAGAGCTGTGCTCTCCTAAGGAAGAAGAAAAAAGAGGCCCCAGCTTCAGCCAATGTGACCGATTAGTCCTCGGTAATAACTGACTTCCAGCTCACAGGAACAGCCCAGAGCAGCAGACACTGAAGCTAAATCCTGTGACTCAGAATTTAAAAGATGCCTCACCAAATAACAAGGTAAGATGATACCAAGGATCCAATTAGCATCTCCCTGCCAACTCTTGGGAATATGAAAATGGAATGTTTGCTTTTTTTTTTTTAAAGCTGGTGGGAAGGGGAAGAGTGGAATTAATGTTCAGTGTTAGATTTTTACAAGACAGGAGGGTCTCGATTTATGACAAGAGTTTTCCTTTTTTTTTTTTTTTTTTTTTTTACTTTATGGATGCAAACGTGCACTATGCATTCAGGGGGAACTGTAGTTTAGATTGTAGATTTGGATGGCGTGAGGGCTGGGAGCATGCAATGCAGTTGTCTTGTCAGGATGCTGCTGGCCACCATAGCACGCCATAGCTCCCATCAGCTCCTCAGTCAGGAACAGAGAGCACAGCCATCTACAGTATCCGGTTCACCATGGTCCTGCTGTTGGGACTGTGGTTGTGCATATTTTTTTTTTTTTACCTATAATTTTCTAAATTAAGACTTATGGGCTTATTATAATATAAATGCATTATAATTCAAGGCACGTCGGTGTACAGGTTTTAGTATTCACAGGGTATGACCTCTGCCACTTCCCTTTGCCGTGTGTCTGTGCTCACAACATTTTTTTTATAATCTTCGGTGTCACACTCTCCTGCCAAGGTGAGGTCATGTTCAATACTGACCACAACCTAAAACCCAGGAGAGAGAAGGTGTGATGGGCTACTCACAGATTGTGAGAGACCTGCTGTTCTCTAAAGCAACGCCAACCCACTACCTCATGGTCACATACACGTTCTGCATCCGCATCCTAAATGAGGGTATGCGGTTCTACTGTTGTTCTGACTGAACCGGTTTGATTGGTCTCAAATGGCCTTGACTGTGTGTGTGATGGCTCAGCTTGGGTACTGATGTTCCAAACTGCCTCAAGTCAGTCAACGACACAAAGATATTTCTTTTATAATGGTAAATAAGTTTACTCTGACAACCATTTTTAAATTGTACAGTTGAGTATCTTGAAGTATATTCACCACCACCCTGGTCTCCCTTGCACTACTGAAAATCTCGTTCCCCTTAAATTACAACTCTCCACTCTAACCTCTTCTAGCCTCTGGAAGACACGACTCTATTTTCTGTACTGAACTTCATGGAAGTGGAGCACGTGACATCTGCCCTTTCATGTCTGCCTTACATCAGTCTATACACTGTCCCAAGGGCCTAGTGTGTTGTAAATGCAGAGTAATGTCAGTGTAGGTAAATGCTTTTCCCTGTCCATTCGTCACAACTGAGGCTCAGAGGATCCACAAGTCCCTGAAAAGGTTACCAAGCCATGATCTCTCACCCAGAAGCCAGACTGTCCATGTTGTAGGTGTTCTGGTTTTTCAGTCTTCTTGAAGTTCAAAGGGGAGGAGGAGTGGGAGTCTAAGTTAACTAGCTACTGAACGGTAGAGAGCAGTGTGCTTTTGTGCCTTTGGGTTTTGAAGACTGAATGATCTTTCCCTTCTTGAAGACTGACTGCTGCTTCAAAAAGAAGCTGCCGGGCTGCCTTTCACACACCCGGAGATGAATGAATGAATGAATGAATGAATAAGAGAGAATGAATGAATGAACAAATGAATGCATAACGAGGAGGTTAGAGGTATAGTTGCCAGTGGTAACTGAAACCAGTGGTAAGAGTGTTGGGTTAGCATGGACAAAGTAATGAGTTCCCACTCCAAGCTCCACAAAAAAAAAAACAAAAAACAAAAACAAAAACAAAAAAAAACATTAAGGGACAAGCAAATGGAGCAGGAAATGGACAGCAAGGAATGGTTTCTGTCATTACAGAACAGAAAGAGAGGACTAATGAAAGGGCTTAGGTCACTTGAGAGTCCTGGCCTCCACATGGAGGCTCTTAGGTGGTAGAGGCTATGCAGGAGTTCACAATGGCAAAATCAACACACACATATTCTCTCTCTCTCTCTCTCTCTCTCTCTCTCTCTCTCTCTCTCTCACACACACACACACACACACACACACACCACTGCCCAGCACTCGGAGTGGAGGTCAGTAATGAATGTCCCTGAGCTGCTTTCTAGAATTGCTTTGAGGAGAAGCAGGGCGGTGTGGGAAGTGTCAAGGGGCATTGTTAGGGTACAGAAAGCAGAGCAGACACAGATCTCATAGGCAGAATCAGAGGCTCCCTATAAGCATATACACCAAAGGGAATGACAAAGGAATGGGTAATGTCTCCCCCAACCCTTTCCAGAAAGCCATCTCCCCAAACTCCTCTCTTGGACCAGCAATTCCCCATCCACCCATCATCCAGAGTGAGCTGACAGTCTACCCAGCCCAGCTGTGGTAGGCAGAGCAGGCCACCACGAGGTCATGCTGCGGTTGGTCAGCACCAAGGACAGCACCCACCTGGTATCAAGAGCTGACTCTTTGCAACCCTCTATGTTCCTGACCTACACGTCAGGGGTTAAAACAAGTGGAAGCAGGCAACAGGCTTCTGAAAACTCAGATGTAGCCATCTCTCAGCTCCAACTGTTTGGACCTTGGATTGGTCTCAGGTGGAGAGACACCAGATTCCCTTCTGAGAAGGTAGATATGCTAGAAAAGTAAACTGTGGGGTCATTTTCTTACTGTACCTCAGCTAGGATTACTTCTTCCTGTGTCACTTTTGATAACAAGGCCACCATTTTGCTCCATTGTAACCCAGTCCTGGTTAGCATGGGCCATCTCCCAAACTGAAGATTTCCCCAGACTTAAACTCATCATTATCATCACCATTACCACCACCACCATCACCACCACCTGCACCACCATCACCACCACCACCACCACCACCATCACCACCACCACCACCACCACCACCACCATCACCACCACCACCACCACCACCACCACCACCACCATCACCACCTCCACCACTACCACCATCACCACCACCACCACCACCACCACCACCTCCACCTCCACCACCACCACCATCACCACCTCCACCACTACCACCATCACCATCACCACCATCACCATAACCATAACCATCACTACCACCATCACCACCACCACATCCACCACTACTATCAGCACCACCACCACCGCCACTACCACCACCACCACCACCACCACCACCACCACCACCACCACCCTCATAATAATCATTATCAGGATCAGTACCATACATGTTTTATACTCCATCAGCACCCAGGTCCTTCCCAGCCTCTGGGGATGGATGTGTTCAGTGCAGGTCCAGCACAGCAGGGTGAGACCCAGGCTTCCCGGTTTTGGGATATAGTCTCAACTATCACAAGATGACTTCTTTAGTGACCTGGGGAATGACACCCTCTGAACATCTATTAGAAGAAGGACTGACAATTTGCATGTGTGAGGTGTGAGTGCACATGTGAGCTTGTCTGTGGGTGGGGGCATGTGTATGGGGGCCAGCCATCCAGCCATGGCTCTCCACTTGGTTTGCAGAGGCAAGGTATCTTGCTGAGCCTGTAGCTTACCAGTTTGGCTAATCTAGCCAGCTCGGCGGGAGGATCTTGCCTCTGCCTTCCGAGGGCTAGAATTAAAGGCTCATTTTTACAGGGTTGCTGGGCCTTGAATAGACCATTACCCTGTGCAACAAGTGCTTTATCCACGGAGCTGTGCCCTTAGTCCCTGCACTGGAAATGATCATATAAGAATCGGGAATGTTTGAAAACTTTAGGAACTCCACAATTCCAAAGGTTCTAACTAAGCCATTTTACACTGTATACAGGATGAAATTATAATACTTAATTTGTGCAGTAGAAATTATGTGTGTGTGTTAATTAATTTTTGGAAAAAATTAATTAATGACTTTAACATCGTTCTATAAATCCCTGCTCACATTTCCACTTTCTGCTTCCTGACAATCACAGCCACCTCTGGTGACATAACAACCAAGTCCCATTCTTAAATCCTAGTAGAGCAATTCTGCTGGCTGGACCAACAAGCCCCAGCAATCAAGTCCATAAGCTCTGGGAGAGGGGAGCAGGCAATGACATCAAGCTGTGTGCATGGGATTCCTTTTTCAAAACAGTCCTGGGACTTCGTAAAAGTAGGTACAGAGGTCACCCTGTCACACTGACCAGAAAGAAGGGCAACTGAAAATAAAGACTTGGTGCAAGCAGTGTGGGCTACAGAAATGAGCTGACGTGCAGACACAGAAGGCACGTGTGAACAGAGGCATGTGTGGGCAGAGAGGGAAGGACTGCAGAATGGCTGTAGATGACAAGAGACCAGATATCCTCCACAGAGACCCAGGGCCTTTCCAGAGTCTTTCCTCCCGAGTAAGATTGGAGTGGTCTTCAGTGAACCCCCAAATCCCTCCCCTGAAGGTGTTTGCCAAAACACTCTCTGAACGTGAATGGTTTGTATCCTCCGTGCCCAGCAAACACTCAAGCCCTTCTTCCCAGCCCCTTCTATAGCCCTTCTTTCCACGGCAAACAGATCAGAGAGGGGCCTGGATGCTAACGGTCCCACAGGGCACCCCTCTCAGTCCTCTGCTATAAAGTGGGAGCTGATCCTTGCTTCACGTACCAGCAGACGGGACACGGTGTGGCACCCTTCTGGCATGTACCAAGTACTACCAGCTCCACCAGAAGCAGGGCAAAGTCAGGCGTTCCGGTAGCATTATCTCTGCTTATTTAGCGCTAATATTTACATGGTAATTAGGGAGAATCCTCTGCAAAACAAGCCTCGGTGAAATGTCATGGACGGAGCATCTCTGTGATGAACATGACACTCGATGTGGCTGAAAGGCCCTGGATCACACTTCACTTTAGCTGTTGTATTAAGCTGGCTATGAGGTATTGATTTTCTTGTTTTCTTATTATCAGAGGGCTCTTGCTAGAAAACACCGCTGGGGTGGTGATAAATAGAAATCATGAAAACCACAAATAATCAAAACACATGGTTGGTTGACTGGGCCCACGGTGTAGAGCTGCCGAAGTAGATAGCCTGAAACGCCCAAGGTCCAACAGACCAAGGCTCTCTAGGGAGATTTATCTCACGGCAGACCTCACGAGGCAGCAGGTAAGGGGGCGGGAGCAAGGGGGACTCCAAAGTGAGCCATGTAGCACTTGCTAAAACCACACACAGGAAACCTGCCATCACAGACCACCATCCACACCTACAGGACAGGCTCTTTGGCACTGGACGGACATGTTCTTGCAGTATTCCTCAAGAGCACAGGTGAGCAATCCCACAGAACAAAACCCAGCCCTTTCAAGCCATACAACAAGTGGGGGAGGGGCTACTTATACTGCATAGGACTCAACCACCTTGTGGTTGTTTGAATGAGGATTGACCCTATAGATTCATATATTTGAATGATTAGTTCCCAGTTAGTAGACTGTTTAAGAAGTATTAGCAGGTATGGCCTTTTTGGAGGAGGCATGGGGAGCTTTGAGGTTTCCAAAATGTATGCCAGGCCCAGTCTCTCTGCCTTTTGCCCACAGATCAGGATGTAAGCTCTCAGCTATGGCTCTGGCACCAAGCCTACCACCTGCCACCATGCTCCTCATCAAGGCAATCATGGACTCATGAAACTATAAGCAGGCCCCAAGTTAAATGTCTTCTTTTATAAGATGCCTTAGTCAGGTGTCTCTTTGCAGCCAAAGAACAGGACCCAGCACATGCCTCAGTTGTCTGAGAGGCCAACCTCAGCATTGGAACCTTTGGGTTCTTCCAGGAATTGCTGAGGTCACAGACTTTGAGCCCTTTGTACCATGACACAGATTCTCCCACCACCTTCCCAGTTGCCCAAGAATTTTGTATAAATTGAAACCAAAAAATCACTAAATCTTCAGACAGGGAGGGTCCCAGTGATGAGACATAAAAGGTGTCCATCGTCACCATTCTGGGCTGGCATTAAATCATCCTGGAATTGTGTAAGGGATTCTGAGCCTTAGGATGACATTTAGGTTGGTATTTCCCACATATTCCTCTCCTAAGAGAGGCTCTGAGATGTTGGGGACACTGGCGGAGCAGTACTGTTGCCCCGTACATCAGTGAATATACAGCTTGAAGAAGAGAGAGGCTTCCCCAACTCATCTGCCAACCAAAGCATAGTGATCCTCTGCATTTGTGGCTTCCACATCTAAAGATTCAAATGAGCGTGGGTGGAAAATATTCATAAAAACAAAACTGCCTCTGCTTTGAACACATCTTCACTTTCTTGTCAACATTCCACTAAACAACGCGGGACAACAATTTACATGGCATGACAATTAGGCATTATAAACCAACCAGAGATGATCGGCAGTAGGAATGGCTGCTGGGAGTTAAAGCAAACATTATATGTGATGCTGTTCTCAGGGGTGGGAGAATCCCAGGAAATCCTGGAAGCTGCCTGCTCAGTCAGTCCTCTCTCTGTGAAGCTGGCTAGTGTTGAGTAGCAGTTTACTCCATGACTGCAGCCTTCCACCTTGGAAGGAAGCTCCATAAGACAGAAGATGTGTCATGGTTGGCTTTTTGTCACCTTTACACAAGCTAGAGTCATCTGGAAGAACAACCTTGGTTGAGAAATACCTCCATCAGAATGCCTATGGGTAAACCTGGAAGGTATTTTCTTGGTTAATGATCGCTGTGGGAGCACCGATCCCATTGTGGGTGGTACCATCCCTGGGCTGGTGGTCCTGAGTTTTATAAGCAGGCTGAGAAAGCCATGAAACCCATGCAGCATTCCTCCATGCCCTCTCTCTCAGTTCCTGCTTTGAATTCCCGCTTTGGCTTCCCCATTGATGGCCTTTTGGGCAGGCACAGCATCCCAAAGCACAGGCAGGTGCCACCGGTCATACATTCCACTTCCTACCACAGTGAGCAACTTGCTTTCCACAGAGGCCAGACTCAAGCAGTGTCCATTATAAATTTGTCTTCCACGAGTGGGAAGGAGTCACCTGACTGACTCCCTCTGTGTCCCCAAAGAGATGGACTGGCAGCTGATGGGTCACCTGTATCTTAATAACCACGGAGACAGTGCGAATAGCACATTCCTAATCCAAAGTAAAAAAGGCTAAAGGAAACATGTAGTAAAACTCATGAACAGTCTGAAATGGAAAAGGAGAAAATCCCAGAGAAAAGAAGTGGGACCATTATCTCAGGGATGAAGAGAACATAGCAGGCAAGTTAGTTGTGTGGAAAGGTAAAGGGTCAACACTGATGTGTGACTCAGCCCCTGACTCTCAAGAAGTACAAAATGAGAGAAGACACCACCTGTACGTACAAAGATGTCTGTGCCGGTCTCACCTACAGGAGAAAATGCCACCCACCATCTTTATATACAGTGCCAGGGTAGTCACAGACAAATAAATAATCGGAGATCGTGTGGCCTGTCACCCAAATGCAACAGTCAAAGATCTGTGAAATAGCCATGAAAATCCTATGGCAGTGTGGAGAGACGCTCATGATATGCCACATTCGAGCATGCTGGATGACAAAGGCACCTGGACCGTAAAGATAGCTGTGTGCTCTGTGCTCAGTGCTGTGGCCTGAGGGGAACACAGAAAACATGAAGATGGTTCTTTACACTGGGTAGTAGGCCTGTAGGGAATGCATCTCGCACACACGCACTGTGTACTTACTGTCATCCGTGCAGTGACTGAAGGCTGCTTTTCAGGATGGCCTGAGTATCCTGCACAGAATGAGTGAGAGCATCTGTGGGCTCAGATTTGGGGTGTTTTTCCCTGACTTTGCAATGTTTACATGTACATAGTGAGACATGCTTGGGATGAGACCATAACATGAGAATTCATGTCTGTCTCCTACATGAAGAGCCTGAGGGTAACCTAACATGCTCTGTTTAATGCCCTTGTGCTTTGATCTTGGCCTGTCTCAGGGTGGCAGGTGTGACAGTTTCCTTTATAGCCCATGCCAACACCCAAGACAATAGCTTTAGAGTATTTAGGATGCCGTATTTTCAGATTAGAGACACTCAAACCATACTTCAAAAACTAATCCTGACTTTCTAAGCTTTAAAATGAGTAGGAGAGAGATAAGGGATGCCGCCATGTCATTACTGTCCCTCCAGTTGGACACTTCCAAAGCATTGCTTCTCTGATTTGAACGTGCCATCTTGTTGAAATGCAAATAGGATTGGGTAGTTCTAGGGTGTCCCTGTGGGGCCCATGCTATAGGCCAAGGGCACATTTTACAGAGAAATTCCACCAGGGGGCCAGGGTGCTCTAGGTCGGTCAGTCTATCTGTCTCTCTGTGTGTCTGTGTCTCTGTCTCTCTCCATCTCTTGTCTCTCTCTGTCTCTGTCTCTGTCTTTCTGTCTCTCCATCTCTCTCTGTGTCTCTGTCTCTGTCTCTCTCTGTCTCTGTCTCTGTCTCTGTCTCTCCCCGCCCCCCCCCCCCTCTCCTGCAACCTTGGCTCTAGGCAGTGCTGCACTAAACATGCAGATGAGGCTCCAGGAACTGGGCAGGGGACTCAGAGGCACTGTGACTCACTGTCTTAGGCCAGGTTTTTGATTGTTCCTGGCACAGCTTGTCTGTCCCCAGGGGAGTAAGAATCCTTTTAGGAACACAGCTGTGATTTCAAATGAAGCACCTTCGAAGCAGCCAGTGCTGTGCATCTTCTAGAGAATCGGGTTTCCAAGGTGATTCCAGTGGATATTTACGGTTCAATTTATTCACCAGTGGATGTTAACGGCCCAAATTCAGAATTCCTCGTGTGAGATGAGCAACTCGGGACAGTAGGATATACAACGTACCCACACGGCAAGACCCAGCATAGCCTTCCTAAGGAGCCCTCTGCTCCACTCATTCATTCATGAGGCCCTGGGCAGCCTAGAGCTAGATCCTGCTTCTCTCTCTCTCTCTCTCTCTCTCTCTCTCTCTCTCTCTCTCTCTCTCTCCCCAAGATTAGTTCATGGATGAACAGACAAACTAATGAATGCGCGATTACAAAAGCAATAATAACAACAATGACAAAACAACAAAAAGAACCTAATAGAATCATTAACTGACTTCCAGGAGTTTTTCCAATGTCTTGGCTGAGAGCATCCCTTTAAAGACACCCTGGGCTGAGAGACTGAAGTACCTGCTTTTCCATTCAATACCTTTCCTGAAAGAATAGACTTCCTTCCTGTCTCCCACGATGGCTGGAGATGTCCCCCAGCTCTACCTGCCTTCTAAATGGCCACCACCACTCACTTATTTAACCATTTGCATTCACTCACAGACATAACCAAGCAAGCATTCTAACCCAAAGGTCTATGAAATATGAAATTCTATTCAATTTCACTCATCTGGTTATCATGAAGGAAAAAAAAAAAAAACCAAACCAAAACAGAACAACACCCAGGTTCACCTAACTCCATACCAGGTTCCTGACAGACCTTTGACAGGGAGGCCACTTATTACAACAAAACACAGTTCTACACAAACACATGCTCTACACAACCCACGCCTGCAGTGCCATTGCTATTGTGGAGAAGCCCATGCTCTGAAAAATGAATGAATAAAAATGGAGGTATTTTGGCCTGAAGCCCAGACCAGGGCCCAGAACCCCTGCCCCCAACATTCACTAGTACAATAGAGTTTATATACCACAGTATGCCCACCCCCCACAAAGGCAGTACTGCTGTTGATGACAGGCACCTCCAAAAATGAAGTCAGCTGGCACTTAACTAACTCAATGAGAACAAAAGGGACCAGAATGTGTGGTGAGTCGCACAGCAAATCAATGTGATTTACATTCCGAGCACAAGCTTTCACTCCCGTGTATGGTGTACGTGTGCATGCGCACATGTGCGTGTGTGCGTGCGTGCGTGCGTGCATGTGTGTGTGTGTGTGTGTGTGTGTGTGTGTGTGTTCAGTTCAGTATGTATTGAATAACTATTCAAACTCATGAAATCTTCTGGGAGAAAAGTAATTAAGACTTTACAAACCAAGAAAGCTGTCCATATAATGGGCCAAAGAGAAGTTCCCTTATACAAATCCAGAATTACATCTCCTTTTACATGCTCACAGTGATCTTTTTTTTTCTGTTTTGTGTGGATGTGGGCTGGAGTGGGATGGTGATTTTTTCAAATGTGTTTAGTAGACTACATACTTGCTTTGATGTAACTTAAATGAAGCATGATTATGATGCCATTCCTTGTATTAACATGTGTTTCTTCTTTATGATTTTTGTCGAATTTTGAAATAGTGACTTTTTTTTTCAAGACTAGCACCCACAACTGAGCACCCATCAGGTCAAGATCGCTTAGGAGATGCTGTGATGAACCTCTCACAATGTTCCTGTTGAGGTGAACCCTTCTCAAGGGGTAGGGAAGTGTGTGAATGCCTGCATCCTTCACCACCATCCTGACCAGTGCCCTGATGGCCTGGGGAGACCACCTCAGGAAATTAGAAAAGTACCATGGTACTCTCCTACTGTGAGCTGATTCAGGAAGTGGACTACAGCCTAGGTGCAGGACATTTCCTAGGAGAGAAGAGCTGCCAATCAGCCCTTTGGTGGTATGAATTTAAGGGATGGATTCGTTAAGGTGACAAGACATTCCTTGATCATCAGTTACTGAACATTAATTAATTTAGCTCACAGTATGAACTGGATAGCAGCTAGTCCACCTGCTCCCAACCCCCACACACACCTGTCATCACCCCCCATAGGCTTCACTAATGACTGGGTGATATCACACTCCCTGGGACCACCCCTTTCCTGAGGGTAGTTAAGGCATACCTGCTCTTGGGGCCACTTTGGCCTCTCCTCTGGGGTCCTGGTCTTGGTCTTGAGTCCTCTTTGGGGGTCTCCGGAGTGCTTAACCTCAGGGGGAAGGTTCAGCGACTTGGGCCTCGCTTCTTGCCTACTGGGTCCACGGCCAGTGTCACTGGGTGAACAGGCCTCAGTGGAGTCCCCAGGGTCCAGCTCAGGCATGTGCTCAGGGCTGGCCTCACTGGCACTGGTAATACTGGTCATGCTCAGGCTCATCTTGATCTCAGCCACTATCTGGTCGATGTCTTCCTCCTGCTCCTCTAGGTCCCCATCCCCACGCCTCATGCGATAGGGAGAAGCGCCACCCGTGTTCCCATTGGTCTCTGGGGGATAATAGTCCTGGTAGCTCTCCTTGCTGGGACAGTAGTGGCCATCTTCTTCCTGGTCATGGACCTCCAGGACGGTAGGGTCATCCTCTGGGATAGGCAGGTGGCTGTCTGGATATTCTTGGCTGTTTTCAGCCCCGTGGCTATGAGTATGAGGACCCACTGAGTCCGTCCAGTCCTCTACCGCCTCCTGACACTCATCAGTGTCCACAGGATGTGCACCATGGGCTAGGTACTCCTCCCCATTACAGTCCATGCCCTCCAGGTAGCTGTCATCCTCAGGACAATAGCGGATGTAGTAGGTGACACCTTCCTCCTCCTCAGGGAGGCCCTCGTCATAGTCCTCCTCCTCAGACGTGTTGTTCACATAGTCAGAGCTGGAGTCCCCATCAGGGCTATGGTTGTGGCACTCCTGTTCCTCAGGCGTGGGGCTGTCTGGTCTCAGAGTGCCTAGCTCCAGGCCTGTGGGTACATAGCTCTCCAGAGGCAGTTCTGTATCCTCATTCTCAGGCTCCTGGTCATGGGGGATAGGACCTGGCCGGGCCCTGTGGTCCAACATGCTGCTTGCAGTGCTCTGGCGCTTGCGGTGGGCCATGGTAGACACTCACACAGCCATTGTTACCTGGAAGCAGCCACTGTGGAAAGGAAGGTAGAGAAAGCCATTAGAGTCACATAGACCATGGTCAACTCAAGACATGTGCCACTTGCTATGTGACCAAATCATATCCCTATATCTTGACAGCACACTTGTTCAGAGCACTGTGAATGCACAGCTATTCAAAGGGTTTGGCAGTCCCATCTGAATGCCTCGGGGGCAGGGAAAACCATGACCATGTCAGAAGGGTTTAAGAATAGGCAGAGCTCAAGAGAAGGCATGGAGGAGACGGCAGTCACCAGGATGCCCAACTCCACCTTGGAACTCATGACTCGCTGGCTTGTACCATTCTGGTGCGAGGATGGAACTTAGGCAAGCATTTTGCCACTGAGAAAAGTCTGGCCCAAAGGCTCACTCTTGACCTCTGCACAAGGCTTACTTTATAAAAGTAACTTGTGTGGCCAAGTCAGAGCATCTTAAAATTTGGATAATTGCTCTCAAAAGAAAAAAAAAAAAAACAGCATCAACTGAAGATACCATGAAGGCCCATGACTAATGAAGAAAGATGCTAAATCTTGTGGCTTGAAGCCACGTTTCGGCACCCAAGATACACATATATTGAAGCATCACATGGTACCCCAACGTTATACCATCAGTGTACATCAATTACATTAGATACACAATTAATATCAGTGTGGTGGCTAGTTTTACGCTCACTCAACACAAGCTACAGTCATTTTGGAAGAGGAAACCTCAATTGAGAAAATGTCCCTCACTAGCCTTTAGGCACATCTGTAAAGAATTTTCCTGACTGATAAGTGATATGGGAGGGCCCAGCTCTGTGTGAGTGGTGCCATCTTGGACAGGTAGTCCTGGATGGTATAAACAAGAAGGCTTGGCAAGCCATGTAAGCAGCGCTCCTCCATGGCCTCTGCATTGGTTCCTGTCTCCGGAGTCCTGATCTATTTGAGTTCTCTCATTGACTTTCCTCAGCAACCTGAGAGCTGTAAGCTGAAGTAAAACTTTCCTCTCCAAGCTGTTATGATCAGAGTGTTTTTACCACACCGATAAAAACCCAAATTAAGACAGAATGTTTAGGGAGACTAAGTAGGATTCTACACAGAAAAAAAAAGTTTAGATTCTATATTTTCTGTTTGAACATGTCTAATTGTAAAAATGCACTTCCTAATATATTTAAAGTATATTAATTAAGTCTGAAGATCCCTTAAGTCCATCTCAGTCCCCCTGTTCTCTAAGTCTGCCCCGTCTTTCCCCTCCTCCACATTCCAAAACTGTCATCACGGGGGTTGGGAGGATGACAATTGCAGAACAGTCTTGGTCGAGAAACAGAGAAGTCAGTGCATATGTGACATCTGGCAGTATTGAGGACTCAGCAGGAAAGAGAGAGTTTCCCAGCCAAGAGGACAAGAGAAGCAGAATGTAGCTGCAGTCTACAGAATATGCAGTGTGGAACCATAGGAACCTGCAAGGACCCTGTGTACCCACACTAGGACAGCACTGCCCAGCAGTCTGTGCTTTACTTCTCAACCATGTGGGATCATGGACTGGTGTTAGTGGGCACATACAGGATCCTCTGCTGGGCTGCCCTCTAGGGGCCTGGTGTGAATGAGCTTTGGGGAGATAGAAGGGAACATTCCTCCAGAATACAGCCACCTTGGAGTACAATCAATATGGTGGGTCTGCAGAAAATTGGGACTTGACCTAGCTCAAGACCTTGCTATAGCACTCCTGGGTATAGACCAAAAAGATGCTCCACCATCCCACAAGGACACATGCTCAGGTATGTTCAAAGCAGCTTTATGGGTAATAACCAGAAACTGGAAACAACCCAGGTGTCCTTCAACCGAAGAATGGACATAGAAAATATGGTACATTTATAAGGTGGAGTGTTACTTGGCTGTTTAAAAAAATAACATCATGAAATTTGCTGGTAAATGGATGGAACTAGAAAAACATATCATCCTGAATGAGGTAACTCAGACCCAGAAAGACAGACATGGTATGCACTCACTTAGAAGTGGGTATTAGCTATAAAGGACAGGATAACCATGCTACAATCCACAGACCCAGAAAGGCTAAGTAACAAGGAGGTCTCATGAATCTACCTGGGAAGATGAAATAGAATATATACTGTGGGCGGCTGGGGTGAGAGGGAAGGGGAGGATGGAGATAGAATTCTTGGAGAGACAATTGGAATTGGGAAGCATTTCAGGGGTGAAGCAATGGAAACTTTCAGGAATCTGTGAGTGTGACCCTAGCTAAGACCCCTAGTAACAGGGGATTCAGAGCCTGAACCGGCCATCTTCTGTAATGAGGCAAGACTTCCAGTAGAGGGAATGGAACATCAACCCAGCCACAAAACCTTCAACCTACAATTTGTCCGGCCACTGAGATGTGCTGGGGTAAAGGTGGTACAGAAACTGTGGGAATGGCCAACCAATGACTGGTCCAGCTTGAGACCCATGTCACAAGAGGGAGGCCACACCTTAAACTGCCCAGAAGACCAAGAACCAGAGGCTGGACAGCCCAGAGATCTATGATAGAAATGCTTTTTAAAAATAAGTAGCTATGAGCTGGCAAGATGGCTCAGTGGTTAAAGGTGTTTGCTACCAAGTCTGACAGGAAACAAAATCATGAAATGATTCCTAATGATATTCTGATATACTTGTAGACCAGAGCCTAGCATAATCGTCACCAGAGAGGTTTCATCCAGAAACTTATGGGAACCAATGCAGTCTCACAGACAACCATGACATAGAACTCAGGTAGGAGCCAGAGGGGTAAAGGACACCACAAGAAAGCCTAAAGAGGTTGGGGATTTAGCTCAGTGGTAGAGCGCTTGCCTAGCAAGCGCAAGGCCCTGGGTTCGGTCCCCAGCTCCGGAAAAAAAAAAAAAAAAAAAAAAAAGAAAGCCTAAAGAATCAACTAACCTGGGCTCATAGAGGCTCACAAACATACAATCAGGGAGCCTGCATGGGTCTGACCTAGGACATATATATATATGTGTGTGTGTGTGTGTGTGTGTGTGTATGTATGTATGTATATGTATATGTATATATATGTATGTATGTATATATGTATGTATGTATGTATATGTATATATATGTATGTTAGGGTTTGTAGCTTGGTCTTCTTGTAGGGCTCCTAACAGCGTGAGCAGGGGCTGGCTCTGGCTCTTTTGCTTGTTTTAGGGACCCCTTTCCTCCTACTGGGTTGTCTCATTCAACCTTAATAAGAAGGGAGGTGCCTAGTCTTTTGGCAACTTGCTATGCCATGTTTGGTTGATAACACTGGGAGGCCTGCCCTTTTCTAAAGAGAAATGGAGGAGTGAATCTGGGGGAGAGGGGAGGTGACAGGGACTGGGAGTAGAGGAGGGAGGAGAAACTGCAATCAGGATGTAATATATGAGATAATGATAAAGAAAATTTAAAAAAAAGAAGAGGAAGGGGTGGTTGCTAGATTCATGGAAAGGACACAGAAGTGGGTCACTGAGGATATAGATAATGTGTGTATCTCTTAATCTGATGGTGACTTTTACAACACAATACATTTTGTTTGCATCATAATCACTCTATTCATCTATCTATCCATCCATCATCTATCGATCTATCTATCTATCTATCTATCTATCTATCTATCTATCTATCTATCTATTATCTATTTATTTATTCTGTGTACATTCGACTGTTGGTGTGTGTGTATACATGTGTATGCACATACACCAGTCTGCCTGTGGAGGTCAGAGGACAACATGTAGAAACTGGTTCTGGTTCTTTCTTTCTACTTGTGAGTCCAGGGGATGAAACTCAGGTCATTAGACTTTATAGCAAACACTTTTAACCACTAAGCTATCTTGCCAGCTCATAGCTACTTATTTTTAAGAGCATGTTCTAGTCATCTGATTAAGAAATGAGAACTTCTATTTAAAAAAATGGTTAAAATAGTGAATTTATTTGATATCTATTTTAGGACAGCTAAATAAAAACATGAAAAGAAGTGAGATGTTAGACTAGAGCAACCGAGGGTGGGAATTCGGGGCTGCGTAGGTTATTTAGATGGTGAAACCAACATGTCAGATGCGAGAGGGCTGAGAACAACCTATGAGAAATTCACAGCCACTGACCAGACTCTGAGCACAAGCTCTGAAGAGCATCTCTCTGAAATCCTGCCTCACCAGAAAGCCCATAAGCCAGAGCTCTCATATCCTGTGTCCCAGAGTTCTCAGCACAGCACTTTGCCTGCAGTGGTGATCAAGACACACGTTGGTAGTAAGACTGTTTCTAACAGCCATCAGAATCCTCACACCAAATCCTGTGTACCAAACCCCCTCCCAGTCCCAGATACACTGTGACAGCTGGTGACGCCAAACATAGACAGTCCTGGACTTATTTTAAGGATGTATCTGGATACAGTTGCAGTTGGAAATACATGCTATAGCTATATAAAGTTTAGTTTGTTTTATTTGTTTTGTTTTTGCTTTTGTTTTTCAAGACAGAGTTTCTCTATGTAGCCCTGGTCTTCCTGGACCTCCCTCTGTAGACCAGGCTGACATCAAACTCACAGACATCTGCCTGCCTCTGCCTCCTGAATCCTGGGATTAAAGGTATGCACCACCACTGCCCAGCTTAAAGTTTAGATTTTTAAAGTTCATAATTTATCTTCACCAGTGTTTTTAAGAAACTGTGAATAGATTAATGGGATGATTTTATTTATGGAGTTTATGAATGTAGTTTATAGCCAGGGCTTCTTGAAACTCAAGCGGTGTCTCAACTTTTATTGAGGTATTTCCAGTGCTGTTTCACTTCAGAATTAAGTGTTTGAGACTTACAGGCAAAAGTAGTTGATAAAGGGGCCGGTACTTTAAAGACCGAGATAAGTCTCTATAAATTCTATAAAAATATGTATCAAAATGAATGAGTTGTTAGAAACTTTTAAATTCCTGCAAATGACCTTTTCATTAGTCATTTTTTTGGGTTTTTTTGGGGGGGGGTGCTTTGTTTGGTTTGGGGGGCTTTTGTTTTTTGTTTTGTGGGGTTTTGTTTGTTTGTTTGTTTGGTTTTGGTTTTTCGAGATAGTGTTATCTGTTCTGGACTAGTTCTGTAGATCAGGCTAGCCTCAAACTCACACAAATCCTCCTGCCTCAGCCTCCTGACAGCTAAGATCGAAGGCATGAGCCACTTTAAGATATTTACTTTAAGATACGGAACGTGTTTTGTGCACAAAGCATCAATCTTGCGTTGTGATTGTATGACACACTGAGAAAGCCATTTAACGCTGAAGTAACTACCCAGGTTATAGTTCCTATTGTGAACAATGCTTTGCTTTTGTAATGAATTAATTTTCTAACAAAAAGGGAAGAAAGTGCTATAGGTAAAACATGAATTCAACCCATCTAACCTAGAATATCAGCACTTTTCCTCTTCGGGAACATGCTCAGAATCCTTGCCTTGACCTACTCTTGGGAACAATTCTCTAGCACAAGGTAAAGACCCCACTAGACTGGAGTGGATTTTAGATGTTGTGCTGGCAGCGAGAAGCAGGGTGGATGCATGGCTACTCCTGCGCACATGCATAAGCTTGAGCGTCCTGGGTCCTAAGATGGGCTGTCTGCACTAGCCTTCATGGAAGCCTTGGGTCAGGCTCCTCGTTCTCCCACCAGCCCGTGCCACTTCAATTGCCATGACGGTGAGATTTTAACTCCAGATAAGTCTATTTTCTCTATTATCCTCATTTTAGATGCCCTCCAGCAATTTTCACATTCATCCTCCCTGATGAACTGAAGAGCTATTGAGTCCAAACGTCCTCCAGGAGTCCATTACCATTGTGGTCGGGATAGCCTTCAATTATGCAGTATTTTAGAGAAAATTTTCAAACTTACCACGTTGGATCTTTTTATCCAATTTTGCAGCACAAATAACTCCACATTTACTTAAGCCCTAAATGGATCTCAATGGCTTTGCAGTTTGCTTCAAACTTATAAGCATCCCTGGTTAACTTTATTCTTGCATTATTTTGGTGTTGCAATGAAGTTTCTCTCCCTTTATTATTAACCTGGCTGTTGCTGATATAGAGGGGAGAAAAGTACCGGTCACAGAAAACTACATCTTATTAATCTACTTATTCCCGATTGATTTCAGTTGGTCCTGTTATGTCCCTAGGCAAATGACCTCATGAGGCACCCGTCCTCACAGTCTTGCCTCTCTTTCTCCTCATGTGAACACCCGCCTATCTTCTTGCCTGTGGATTAACTAAGACTGGTACTAAAGGCATCCTTTGCTTATTTGAACGAGCAAGATCTTCCATAGGTTTACGTGGTTGAGCCCTGAGTCACTGGTTAGTAGCACTGGCTGGGGAGGTGTAGTTGATACAACCTTTCTGGAAAAAGCCCACCACTGGGGTGAGCTTTGAGTTTAAAGACCCTGTGCCACGCCATTTGCCACCTGATCGGTTTCTGACTCGAGACGATTGCTTAGCTTTTTGCTCTTGCTACCACGTTGCTCTGGCCGTGACAGACCCTCCCAAATCACAATCTTCAAAGTTGATTCTAGTCATGGTGTTCTATCACAAGAAAAGTTAACACATGTATGGACTTACTTTTCAAAGATCTATCCATTTCTGTGTCTAGAATGTGTCAGTGTACACACACACACACACACACACACACACACACACACACACACGCCTGTGCATGTACACAGAATGCCCCCTCTACAAATCCCTGCCTGTTCTTTTGAGGCATGATCTCAAAGTAGGTGCTCTCCTGATAAAGACAGACATGAAGGTCCTTGTGTGAACTCAGAAGCCAGGTCTTTTTAGAGACTTTGGGCAAAATATTTGAGATGGCTTCCACACTTAGGAAATTGGAAATGCTGTATCTGCCTGCAGGACTTGAAGAGTCTGGGGCCTTTGTCCCATCGGCTGTTTCATACCGGTGGACTCAGGATGGAGGGGAGCTAGGATGCAGGGTGAGTATAGCAGGTATAAACTCTCAGAGACTGTGTCTGAGGACAGCTCATTTACTGAACTAGAGAGGCTACTGTATAAAGCTCCAGTCAAGGAGAGAGGGAGGAAAAAGGGCAGGGAGGAAGTGTTACAGTGTGGGCAGGGACCTTTCAAGGTAACAGCTAGATTAGCAGACTGCTGGTCATATGATTTCTGAGAAGCCAGCCCTCGGGCAGGGAAACAGAAGCCTAACTGGTTTTATCATGATGTGGCCTTTCTCTCTATGGAGTTGAGGAGGCCCAAGCCTGATAGGGTAAGGAGCAGCCCCACTCAGCCATGCTGTCTGAGAGCTGTCAGGGGTATGGGCAGTGTTCTATTGCCTGTAATGTGGCTTGGGAACACACAGGAGAGATTGAATAGGAGAGTTTAATTAGTCTGCTTCCTGTTACTGCAATGAAATACCTGAGGCTGGGTAGCTTCATAATGGAAAGTGATTCATTTAGCTAAGTTCTGGGGGTGTCCAGGCTTAGATGGAAGCATTAGATCAGTTCTAGTCAAAGCCTCGGGGTGGGTGGCCTAGGTGTGGTGGGTGGCACAGGTGTGGTGGAGTATGGTCAAAGGGAGGGAACGTTAACCAGAGAGCCAAGGAACACTCCAAGGACCAAGCATAACACTTCCCTCTCTCTGTAATTCTGGATCTCAAAAGAACTACCTGAATCCCCTCTGTGAACAGCACAGACAGTGATTTAAAGGTCTTCTCTACCCCATCTCTTAATCACCCCATCACCTCCCTTTATTACCACTCAGGGCCCAACTTCCGACAGATGACCCCTCAGCACACATGCTAAATATTCACACCAAACAGAATGGCCTGTTCAGGTCCGAACTCGACAAATAGGGGATTAAGGAAAGATGCAGATGAATTTTGAGGGAGATGACACACACTTGTGTCTTAGATGGCTCTACCAACACTGTAGGATGATGGTAGCTAGGATGGGTGGCATCTCTTTGATGGGGCATGAGGGCATTTAGGTAACCAGGCATACGGAAGAGGGGTCATAGCAGAACGCAAAGGGCTGCTTCCTGCCAGAGAGCTGCATGTCAACCTGGGGTTTGCATGTTCGTGGCACATTCAGGGCCAGTGTGCCAAAGCCTAGCCTAGAGCTGCAAGTCCTTCTCATTCCAATGGACCTAGGACTTAATTTGAACAGTGCTTCCTAAATTAAATATCTGCCTTTGGGTCTCTGGGAATGCTCCATTCTCCATGGGATAGATTTGACTGCTTTACCAAGCAATAGAGTACCTTTCTCTTTGTGCCCCCATACTCACTTGTTGGGGAGCAGAGAAAGAGGAAGCTCCCATAGACACTTTTCAGATTGAGCTTTCAGGTCTCTCTCACAGCTAGGGCATGAATGGATAGTCTGGCAAAATGGGGTCATTTGAAGGGTAGCAGCCACTCCCATATGAGAAGACAGGGTGTGGCCAAGGGGTGAAGAGATAAAATAAAATATAGCTGAAATGACATAATTCCTTTTAAGTAAATGGTTCCCTGCTAGCTTTCCCATCCTGCCTATGTCTTAAATGAAGCATCCTGTGTTCGGGGTATTTAGAGGTAGATTCATGGAGACAGTGGAATTCGACGTGGTCATGATTGTAAAACCCCACATGGTCAGTATCTTTACATTTTTATTTCATTTTTTTAAAGATTGTAATCAAATTACCTCGCTTCCCCCTCCTTTCTTCCCTCTAAAACATCCCATTTACCCCTCATTACTCTTTCAAAGTCATGGCATCTTTTTCACTAAGTGTTGTTATATACATATACATACACATACGTATATGTATACATATGTTCCTGAATGCATAAACTATAACCCGCTCAGTCTGTATAATGTCACTTGTATATGTTATTAGTAGCCTTTAAGAAGATAACCAAGCTCACACACTCCGCTGTCCCTTTTAACACTCCGCCATGCTATACCTTCAGCAGATGCTGGCATCCTGCCTTCCTCAGACCTCCCAGCTCCAGACTAGTGACCCAGAGAAGTTCTGTCCTCTATAAGTCACCCCTTCTGTGGCTCACAGTCACAGAGCAGACATTAAAACAGCTTCCAGTGGTGTTCAGGGACTGCGTATTGATCTTGCATAGGCGATGCTCTGAGACGTCCTAAAGATATGCTGGAAACCACTCCCCTGCCCCAGGTCCTCTGCTCAGAACATTTCAAAACCTTTATTTAGTTGCCCACACCCTCAGAACAGCATAGGGAAGAGTGGCTAGGAAAGAGTTAACTGCACACGCACAGGGGTCCAGAGGAAGCAGTTGCAGAGCATGTACACAAACATATTGAGGGCCTTTGCTTCTGATTAGTCATATTAAAGACAGATCCTTCGTAACAGACCATCTGGGAAGCCGTTTGAATGTTACAGGAGAAGCACGATTACCTGCTACATGTCCAAGAAAATGAGACCCCGTGTCCAGACTCAATTAATTCCGTGACAGCACATAAATCAACAGGAAACACAGCCTCTGACACTGCCAAGCACTGGGCTCCTGAAGCATCCTAATGAGATGGGATAAAGGCTCATTGTCGACAAGAAAGAGTTGCAATGTCCTCATTACACGTCACACTTGTCTCCTGCACGGAAGGATGCACTAGCTGGCCCTGAGCGGGGCTTATAATGGAGCAGACGGAGATGAGAACAGCTATTCGATCACCACCGTCCAGGCTGGGTACAATCAAAGCATACGGATAAGACATGGACACAGTCAGGCTGGTGCCAACACCACGTCCATCTTCCAGGGTGGCCTCACGTGGTACAAAGATCATACTGTCTTGTTCCTTTCTCATATGACTCGGCTGCTTTGACTGTGCATGATTTACACTGACACAGCTTTAGAGGACAATCAGCCCAAATACCCTAGACAGAAGTCACCAGATATTTTTTTTTCTTCAAGATCCCAGGCTATTCTGAGTTCAGAGGAGCCAGTTCATAAGTTGTTTTGCAACCTAGACTGATGTCTACCACTATCAAGAAAGACTCTGTAACGTACTTAGGATCATGGGGAAGTGTACTTTTCTTTGAAAGTACAAAACTGTTGAGAACACTGTAACACTTCATTAACAAGGTCCTATTTAAACCTGTGTTGGCATGACCACCAAGACGAATGTGTGAGAATGGAAACATTCACAGAGTTTAACATAGAGAATGCAGTGCTGTATTTCAGTTACAGTCATGTGCACACAGAACTGAGACAATATATAGACATGTTAGCAAGCACGGCCTTTGAGTCATAGGACAATGGCATTTACCCGCCGCCTTACTTTATTTCTTCATGGTACTACTATAACCAAAATAAAAATAATAGTAATAATTAAAAAAAAACTAGTGTCCCTCTGAAGGCCCTATGTAACCCAAGCAGGCACACTGTCAGTTTGCATTTCTACAGCAGGAAGCATGGTTGGGGGTTGGGCTAACTTGTGTGGGCTAATCCTTTCCTTCTGGACAACGCCATGATTAGCTGGCTTCCCCAATACATTCTTACCTCACTAAGAGTACAGATGAATGGTCTGAAAATGCAGTCACAAACTACTGTTAGCCCCACCAAATCAGCAGCAAGGCCATAAGACCTGATTTTTCTGGAATCCCCTTGGATAAGCCACACTGAAGCCAGAGTTAATGTCATACAGGTCAGTAACAGGAAATGTGTGGACTTCTGCACAGAAACTTTAGTATCCTCACTGGCAACCTCTAACCAATAAAAACTGATTTTCTCACACAAAACTTCTCAATACCTTGTGGGAAAGGGAGTGGCTTGTGAAGTTAGCCTTTGTGAGGCATATGTGTTCCTCCTTGCTGTGCTGTAGGTGCACGCTCTTAGTCCTGAGGGCCTTTCTGAGTCCCATGTGTTAAAAGCTTGGTCTACAAAATAGTACTAGCTGAGAGCTGTGGACCCTTTATAGAGGTGTAGCTGTGACTCATTGAGGTCACTGGGAGTGTGTTCTTCAAGAGGGCTATTAGACCTCTAGCCCCCTCCTCTCTACTTCTCTTCCTGGCTATCAACCTTTTTTGTTTATAAGTTGACGCATGTAGGATATTTGTTATAGTAATGGGAAGCTGACTAAGGTAGGAGATAAGCAAGAGTGGTGATAAAGGGGTAATTAACACAAAACAAGCCCAACACTCTCCTTTGTCTCCACCTGCTTGAGAAACAACTTCTCCACTTAACAAACACCAACTAATAACAATAACAATGTTGCTAACTACGCCCTTGCCGAACCTATTCTCAGTAACAAAGAAGTAGCGTTCTCAGAGAAAACAGCTACAAGATTGGAAAACAGCTACAAAATTGCATAGTTTAAAAGGATTGTTTGTGCTCCAGTCCTGCTATTTTCCCGTATTTTCAAGCACATGCATCAATTATAACTTAAAAATAACACAGGTACATGTTGGGTTCCATCCGCACCCCCATCACAAATGCACATGTGAAAGTTAAAATCCACAAGGCCCTGATCTTGGATGACTTTGTGGGAAAGGGAACTTTCTAGAGACAGTTCCAGAAGGTAAAGCAGGACAGATCCCCTCCTTGACCTCAGAAGGAACTTACCTAAAGACAGCATCTTGATATTCAGTTTCTAGAACTGTGAGGCCATTTGGCCATTCTAAAACTGTTTGCTTTACTGCTGTGGGGACTTTGTTACAGTGGCCCTGGCACACTATCACTATCCATAAAGATACTGTGACCATCACTCAAAGTTAGTTCTCTGAAGTCTCAACAAGCAATCAGGGCTGTCTTTGCCCGATCTTTCCATCTCTTCAATTTCCTTTGCCCTTCTATATAAATTTTAGATGCAATTTCTCAATATCCATTTTTTAAAGTCCTATAGGGCATTTGATTGACTGGGGTTGCTTCAGTCCATAGAACAATCTGGGAGAATTTACATCAGAACTATATCGAATCTTCAGATGCATAAATGTGACAAATCTTTTCATTTATTTAGGTCATCTTCCCTTTCCCATAGCAGAAATTCATCCCAGCATGCACACTGCACGTTTTCTTAATATAATTACTCTCCCTCCCTCTGCCCCTGCCTGCCTTCTCTCTTTCCTTCCTCATGCTATTGTAAATGCCTTTTTTTATTACAAGTGGCTATCAAGTTTAGTATAGAAATATCATATACTATTGAGTCTTAGCCTCACTAAAGTTATTCATTAAAACCAGGAGGATTTTGTAGGTGGCAAGGACTCTTCAGACAATACTGCACCCCCACCCCCACCCCACGAGCTGGCTTAATTCATTCTATTGTGTGCACAAAGACTTGGCAGAGGCAGCATTTCTCCTCCTTACCTCCCTCCCTCCTTCAGTCTCATCCTCCCTCCTCTCTGTCTCTTCTTCCTTCCTTGCTCCCTTTCATTCTGCCTGACCCCATGCCCCTCCGTTTTTCTTGACCTCCTCCCTCCCTCCTTCCCTTCTTTCTGATCCTGTTTTATGGGTTATTTGGGGGCAGGGGCATGAATGGATGTTGGATTTACTGAGTGTTTCTACCCTTACTGAGACACTCATGGCTTTTCTTCTTTTTTACAGCTACCACTAATGAACTGTTTAATTCTGAATCCCAGCCATGTACTTCCAGGATTTGTCTATTTAGCAGCCATGAGGCATTAGCCTTAGATATGCTGCATGCATTTTGTGAAGGATTTTTCACATCTATTTTCATAGGATAGTTGATGGGAAATGTTCTTCCAGCATCCTTTATTCATCTCTGCTATGAAAGCAATGTTACTGTCACCTCAGAATTTCCCTTTCTGTTTCCTCAAAGAGTCTACGGATCATGGATATCATCATAACTATCTTATTTCTTTTTGAAAGAATTTGGCAATGAAGCTATTTAAATTTACTGGAATTTTTGGAAGTTTTTTTTTAACCATAAATTTGACAGTTTTTAATAGCTATAGGAAAATTTAGGCTATCTATTTTTAATGAGTTTCTTGATGGTTCATCTTTTTAAATGAATTGGTCCATTTCTCTGGGTAACAGCTTAGACCGATGGAGGGGATGCATCTTTCCTTCAGTAAAATAAAGTCCCCTCAAAGCTCCATTTTAACTGCTTGGCACACATTTTAACGCATTACGATTTAATTTTCACTTCTCTCAAGCTGTTTCATTTCTTGAGATTTCCTCTTTGACTCTTGTCTTTTAGAAGTATGTTGTTTATTTCTATCTGTTTGGGAATGTCTTTATTCTACAGCTTTCAGTTTAATCCCACTAGGATCAGAAAACATAATTTGCAAAAGTTCATTTCCTCTATGTTTATTACGATTTGTTTTATAATGCACCCACCTTGGTAGTAGCACTACACTGACTTCACAACATCTATTTTGCTGTAAATCCGTAGTTCTCCATAGATGAGCATTGGACATTTTCGTGGGTCAGTCTATCCATCTGCTTAGTGGGTCAGTCTGCCCATCTGCTCTGAATTTCTGCTGACCTTGCCCTACTTGCTCTACCAGTCATGGAGCAGGCACTGCTGAGGCTGGTAGTTACCTGTTTCTCCTCGCACTTCAGTCCGCCTTTGCTTTGCGTATTTAGGGCCTGTGCTGTTAGTCATGTTCACATGTGGGACATTTAGGTCTTCTGGGTGAATCAGACCTTCTGCCATTGATAGTGTTCTCTCTTTACTGCTGGTGGTTCTCCGTATCCTCAGGAAGTCCTTCTCCAACACTAAACTAACCACTTGTGTAAGTGGAGGTTGGAGGAGTGTATCATTTACTGTCCTTCTATTTCGACCATGTCTATTTTATCTCTGGTGCAGAAAGAAAACCCGGAGACCTGCACATGCTTGGCAAGTGCTCTCCCACGAAGCGACAGCTTCTGCGTCCACCTTCCTGCTTTAAACCTCTTAACAAGTGGTTCCTTACTAGAGAGTGATGGGTGATTGCTCTCAGGAGCCAGCCTGGTGACACGCACTCTAAGCTGACTTTTGGGCCATTTACCTTCCATGTGTCAATGGATGCTAGAACTTAGATCTAGCTGCCTTTTTGTTATGTTCCTCATTGTTTGCTTTGTTTTCTTGTCTTTCTGCTTTTCCTTTCCTGCCTGTATGTTTGTTGTACCCATGTCTTTAGTATTTTACTGCCTTTCTGGCTTTATTTCTCTTTTTTTTTTTTGTATTTTGTTTTGAGCTTTTAAAAAAAAAAATCCCAATACTTACTATATATCACAAAAAGGCTTCAAAACTCTCAATCTTTCTGGCTCAGCATCCTGAACGCTGGCACCATAAGCAAGCACTGCCACATATAGATTTAATTAATTAATTAAATTAATTTTAATGCTTATTCTATGGATTACATTCTCCATACCTAGTGTTTTATGGTCTACTTTGAATAAACACTTCACTACTTTAAATATGAAAACCTTACTACCATACATATTCCTTACCCATGGCTTTTACATTATTTATCATATATGTTATACCTATGTACATTAGAACACAATGAAGCTCATGCTTGGGGGAGACACTCAGATGCATGTTTAGCGCCTAAGGGGTTATCTAGGTCTTCACCACCTCCTTGCTCTTCTTTCAGTTCTAAGAATTCACGTGCTTCTGCTCAGCTGGAAAAGCAGTCACCACACATGGCACTAATTAACAAAAGCACACACATGCGCACGTGCAAGCGCGCGCGTGCGCGCGCACACACACACACACACACACACACACACACACACACACACACACACACACACACTCCAGTGGACTAGTGATACCATGTCCTTCGGAGCTTGTTTAAGTAAGTATACTACAGGAAGGTCTCATAACAAAACCCTTAGCGACACACTTCAAACACTATCTCCCATGATGACCTGATGCCTACCTATGACTTTTGAAGTCACTTCTTTAAAGCGGGGACCCTGCCAACAAATCCTCTGAGCTTCCTTCCTCTGACAACCCTGCATTTCACCTTCATTCCTGAAGGATCCATTCACTGGATGCAGGTTTCTTGGCTCCTGCTTTGCTGACATTATCATTTTAATATCAAAGGCATCATTCTACTGACTTTTGGTCTCTCTGGTTTCTGAGGAGAGGTCAAGTCACTGAGCCCCTGCTTCTCCAGTGAGCCCGATGTGGAAATGTTGTAGTTTTCAGAGGGACGATGACTGTGTGTCTATGTTCTTTGGGTTTATGCTGTTGGGGCGTTTGAGACTCTATAGTCTGTAAGCCTCCTTCTTTCACACGACATGTTTTCAGGCTTTTATTTCATCACATAGTTTTAGTTTGGTAAGGACTGTTGTTTGAAACTCTGATCTTGAATTTATGATCCCCCTGACTAGGCCTCCTGTATGCTAAGATTGTGGGAGTGTGATACCACACCTTGATTCAGGTACATGTGCCTGTGCTATCACGTGTGTGTGTGTGTGTGTGTGTGTGTGTGTGTGTGTATGCATACAGAGGGGTTAACACCCACATACAGCTTTCTTTTCACTCAGGAATTTCAATGCCATAGATCCTAGCATTTCTGACATTATTCTTATAGTCTCCAAGGACTTGCTATTTCTCTCTGCTACCTGGAGGTAATTCTACTCATCTACTTACTACGTACAGTCAACTAACTCCTCCCTGTGTCATGTCAATTTTACTTTCGAGATCATCCAATGGATATCTTTATTTCACACACACTTTTCAGTTTGAAAGTTTCCATTTTCTTCTACTTCTTTAAAATTTATATTTCTCTGAAGAGAATGTCTCTCTTTCTATTCACTTAAAAAATTGCTCTAACATTTATTTCATGGAACACTTCAAAGTCCTTGATGACACCAATGTCTAGGATACCCCAGGGTGACATTTATTATCTTCCCCACTTCAGGACTGGTCACTTTTTAAAAATAAAATCAGTGATTGACTGGAGAATTATATAGATTTTCTTGGTCCTTTGAAGATCAAAGAAACTTGTGGCTTACCCCTGACATTGTCAGGATTCCCTTTTGAAACTCTAGTAATGCGAATTTTCTTCTATTTGACTCCTTAGGCAGTCCACCCACTTAGATTCAGATGTCAGCTCTGTCTTCAGGAGGTGACTCTGCTGTCAACTCAACTTCAAAAGCTTGGTCGAGAACACTGAGTCTTTGCCTCACATGCCTAGAGATTAAACACAGGTGAGGACCACAGTTCATACCACAGATGAGCTCTAAAGCCCTGGCTAAGGTTCTGTGGGTGTATTCGGTGGACACAGCTGGCTGAGAGTCATAAATAGGTAGGTAGGTAAATAGGTAGATAGGTAGTAGGCAGGTAGGTAATAAGTAGGTAGGTAGATAGATAGTAGATAGGTGGTAGGTCATAGGTAGTAGGTAGGTAGTAGGTAGTAAGTAGGTAGGTAGTAGGTAGGTAGGTAGTAGGCAGGTAGGTAGTAGGTAGTAAGTAGGTAGGTAGTAGGTAGGTAGATAGTAGGTAAGTAGTAGGTAGGTATGTGGTAGGTAGGTAGTAGGTAGGTAGGTAGTAGGTAGTAGATAGGTAGGTCAGTAGCTGCACTGGCCAAGATTTCTTTCATATTGTCCAACCACCAAATGACTCCTTGCCCTGGTTTCTCTCTCCACCCAATTAGACCTTCTCAGAGTTTAACCTAACACCCAGTTCCATGGTTTTGTTCAGCTGGATGTCAGGCTGAAGTCAAGGTGGCATGGAGAGGGGAATCTCCATGACATTCACATCATAATTAGTTCACTTGTCCAGAGACAGGCGAGGTGCTTCAGCCTTTCAGCCTGCTTGTCGTTTCCTGTCCTCTGGCCTGAAAGGCCCGTTCTCAGAGTCTCACCATCCCTCCTCATCAAGCAGTTTCCCATCAGAGCCAACACAGATACTGAAGGGAAGTAAAAGCCCCAAAGCAGAACTCAATGCCAAAGCACTGGGCATCTAAGCACTGGCCAAGCTTCCTAGGGCATTTCCTCTAATTCTGTCCAGCAAAAGATACTAACCATGGTGCAGTGGCTCCATCTGACCAGAGCCATGCACTCTCCATTGATCCGCATATTGATTTTGAGAGGTACTTTAGGCTAAAATCTGCTTATTTTTATTTCATTCACTTCATCAAACCAGTGCAGCTGTCGGTCACCGCTTGGCTCGGCTGGGTAGCGCTGGCAGCAGCAAGAACAGCCACAGCACAGGGCAATGGACGAATTCTACCAGCCCCAGGGACTTCTACCCAGGCTGTCTGCTACATTGAAGCCACCAGTTCTAAAAATACCAATTTATGGGTCACATCCTAGCGGTAGTTCTGGGTAGTGTCCCAACATCTACATTGGAAGGCTCTGGGTGATTGGCACTTAGTTAAAACTGGAGACAATGAGATGTGAGGAAACCAATCAGGGTCCACGATCCATTAGGGTCCTGTAACCTCTAGGGGTTTACAGCCCCATCCTAAGAGAACAGGGAGGAGCTAAGGAAGGATGAGGGAGGCTGTTGAAGCTTAGCCAAGCAGCCCCTCTCTGGTAACATACTGCCATGAGCATCTGAGACCCTTGGCATGTGTAATAAGACACCTCACTCTTTACTAACACACTGCTCTCACAGGATATGCTGACTCTAGTCCCTTGTACTAATCTACCATATGGACCTCAGAGAATCAGTCCAGACCCTCAGAACTCACCCAGCCCCCAGCCCTCATGCACATATACAGAGTATGGCTTTTTTCGTTACACACTAACATAATGCTGGAATACAGCTGTATGATCAAGGGACCCTTGAGGCAGGGGCTCCATCCCTGACTTTATCAATAAAAGGACTACTATCTCAAGTTCCTTCACACAGATGGGTAAGGGGCTGAGAGGCTCACCTATGTATACATGTATGTGTGTGTATGTACATACACCCAAGCATGCATGCATTCCTTCAGGATCTCTAATCCAGGTGAAGTAGCTTGGTTTGTGTCCTCGTGCTTGACATAATTTGTTCCTATCGTCCTAGGGACTCGGATCGCAGGAAACTGTCCATTTTCAGTGTGGTGTTGCTGATCTGGCGCAGCCTTGTGGAAATAGGATAAGAACCTAATCGATGCCAGGGGAAAAATACACACTCATTTCTCCAAACTAACCATCCAAGTGGCCTACAGTGCCAGTTCCTGTAATCCTACACAGCTGGGGTCCATGTCAACTCTCAGCCACCCTTCTGCCTCCAGAGTGTAAGTTTTTCAGAGCTGCTCCAGGAGAAGGTACTAGAACAAAACTTGAATTTGATGGTACAGGGATAAAATGGCAGTACCAGCTATCCAGCTGGAGCAGAGAGTCCCAAGGATTCTGCAGAGGTACCAGAGTGTGGAAAGGACTTAAGGCATAGGTCCCAGTCCCACTTGATGCCAGCTGCCTGCCCCAGGCCCTCACTTACAAAGGATCTTAATGACCTGCACAACCCTGCATTCCCCACCCACGGTGACAATTTTACACGATGCCTTCACACCTCCACGGCCCAAAGCCAGTGCAGCAAGAGCTGTGTCTCTTGTTAGCAGCTCTTCTCCGGGGCCCAGTGATGGCTGATAGCAGGAGGTGAAGGAAAACTCAGAATGCTGAAATGGAAACTTCCGAATAGATACAGTGTGGTCTATTCCATCACCTTGTCGAAGCTGAATAAAACTCTCCCAAGGGGTACCTTTAGGTGATTGGTTTCGCCTTTCTTATTTTAAATGATCCAATTCTATTTATGTGCAACAGACTTTACAGAAATGTTCCCTGTGGGAACAGAGCAGAAGACTCATGCAGAAGAGATTCGGCAGTCACCACAGCACCTCTGGTTATAAACACAGTTGTGAGATTCTCATGTCCTTGGCTAAGGTAAAGGTGACTGGATCCTATGCCCAAGCTCTGGGGTCAGCTCACAGGGATCCTATCAGATTCTCCTGGGCTGTTCTCTAACACTGGGCTCAGGACAGCAGCCATCCCTCCTGGCCTATGTGCCCTGTGGTCCCCTGGAATATTCTCTGCAGGAGAGCATTTCTGCCAATCCTTCTCCAATGAAGGTGTCTCTGAATCCCCATGCAGAAATATTTGTCTCAGGAAGAACATGTTCTCCGAAGAACGGCATGGTGGGAACAGAGACAGTGGACACTTTCAGGAAAAGGCCCTGGATGTGACTTTTCAAGACAAGAATGAAAAACATAACCCTCTATCAAGCAGCAAGCCATAGCTGGCAGGTTACTGCCATAGCTGAAGCACGAACCTGGGGTTTCCCTGCAGGGACACATAACCTTGGGCTCCCCTACCTTCCTAGAGCTTCTTGCTCCAAAGAATATTGCCAGTGTCAGGTGAATGATGTCACCAGGGGTGGAACAGCTTGGACCTGGGAAAGTGTCCCATCATTACCTCCATATTACATCACGGCTCTCTCTGCCCCCTCATGCCACCTCTGGCCTGCTTCGTGTTTGACATCACCCTTGTGTGACAGCCATCTGAGAGCTGGAAACTTCCCTAGGAGGAATAATGCAGGAGGGCTTGGGTGGAACTGAGAGTGTATGCTTTTAACACGTGCTCCAGTTGCCATCAAGAGAGCCACTGTTTCAAATGCAAAGTGTCACGTAGATTTCTTGTCACATGATGAGTGACAGGAGCCCCTGCCTGTCCTTCAGCAGCCGCAATGAGGGAATTGATAATAAAATGTCCCTGTGGTTAGAGACCTTCTTCCTGGAAGGTAAAGACTCCAAAATCTAGGCTACTGGTGTCCTTCTCTGGAGCCCAATGCCCTAGCACCCAAAGAAGTCAAGAACAGTGGCCTATACAGGACTTGTCTACACATGCCCACCAAATTCTATCACAATCCAGTGAGCCATGAAAATTGGAGCCTGAATGCCCACTGACAGCTGGGCAGAGGCCCCAGGAGAGACAGAAGGGCAGGAAAATCCTTGTTGGCAGTTTGTGCATAGAAGTAATCTCTATTCCTGCCAATTCTCCATTCTACCATTGAGGCATGCTCAAGACTCTGAAATGGAAACACCCAAGGATGCCTATTTCAGTGGTGTCTCAATGCCGTCCCTCGACAAGAAACGGCCGTGTCACCTAGGAATGTGTCAGGACTGGAAAATCCTGGGTACCGCTCCAGACAAGCTGAAACTCCATAGCAGGATGCAGTAACCTAGTCTTCCCCCAAAATGTTTTGATGTACATTCACATCTGAGATCTATCTTAGCATGTCATAACTGCACTGGGATGAACAGCTCTGTGCTCTAAGAAGGCAGAAGGCAGCTTGATTCTAAGCATCACTCTCAGTTAGCCCACATATGTGTGTGACCTTCCCCATCCCTTGTCACGTAGCCTTCACTTGCTCCTTATTAACACCAAGCGAAAGCCATCAACCTTTGCGTAATAAGCAACTGGGTAAGTTTTGCCCCTGGTTTCTGGGAGAGAGACCCTGAATCCTGGGGCTTTTCCAATAGAATAAGTGTTTCTGCTGCTAATCTCGATGGGACCCTGGATTTAGTATAGGCTGCTCAGGCTGCAGGGACCAACCAAGCTTGGAGGCTTTGAATCTGAGATACCTGATGCAAGCTGACATCTGGAAGGGAGGACAAAGAGGCCGGCAATGAAGTTCAACCAATGACATAATCAGTCACACCCCTTCGATGAAGCCCCAATAAACATGGATGATGAAGCTCAGCTGAGCTTTCCTTGCTGGCTATACCTTGTTTATCACCACACGTCAGGGCAGGGAAGAATCATAGATCCCTGAGAGTAATGGAAGCTTTGAGGCTAGAAGCCTCACAGCCTTTATTTTATATGCCTCCTCTTTTGTTTTGGTCATACTTAGATCTTTATGTTTAGTGCTTTCCTGGGGTCTTTCTAGAAAATTGCCAAATGAGGACTGCTAGTTGGAAGCCTAGAATCTGAGGTCTCCTTGTCAGAAGTGAGGGTGGGCTTGCAGGAGACTATCCTGTAGCATTTGGTTTGGCTCTAAACAGTTGGTTCAACAGGTTAAGACCCACAGGTCTAAGAGGAGAGGGAATACAAGGATGGTGGAGAAGGAAGAAAATGTCTGATGCATTAAGAAGTCTCAGGATATAAACCAAGAAAGGACTCATAAGGAAAGGTGTCTAGCAGAAGAGAAGAAACACCCAAGAGGGTAGGGCTGAGTGGTAAGCACCTTGTCAAATTCTGGCGTTTGAAGGTGTTTTACTGCATAGCCTCACAACCCGCTCGCACACATATCACTTGAGCATCTCGATGCTATTCCAATTCTGATCCAAAGTGTAGGGTAGAGACCAGATACGACTTTAGCCAGGCTGCTCAGGCAGGAAGGAAAGGAAAGGGAGAGTAGTCTCAGTCCTTAACACGCAGGAAGTCAAGCCTTGCAATGGGCTCATATGACACACACCATGGCTGTTCATTCAGTGTGTCTATCTACCTGTCCGATCTGTATGCATGCGTTAGCCAGCACTGACATGATCCCTACCACAGGGCTGGACCAGGGTCTAAAGAAGGGTCTGTGCCTTCAGAAAGCTCAGGATTAGGCCTCAGAGACATGAAAACTACTGAGAGGAAGTGCTGAGCGGCAGGCCTGTGAGAGCTCAGGGTACTGACAGGACTGGCAATGCAATTTGGGGGATGAAAGCTCTAATAACAAATAGCTCTTTTCTGAATCCGAGACTATTCTAAGCTGAAGCTAATGAGATAATCATAGATCACCAGATGAAGAGCTGAGGAATTGTTAGGAGTTTTCTAGAAAAAAAACAGTCAATGGGGCATGTAGAGAGAGTGGTTCCAAGTAAACAGCTCACATGCTTGTGAAGGCTGGAAAGTCTGAAGAGAGAGGATGGGCTAAAGACTGGAGCAGGGCCTCATCGTGTCATCTCGAGTCTGAAGGCAGCCCAGTGGACAGTTCCTTGGAAGGTCCTCAGTGTATGAATGAGATCTGTCCAACCCATGGAAGATGGTGTGCTTTGTTCAAAGTCCAGTGATGTAGTGTGCCAAACCCACTGGCGTTTGGGCCAACCACCAGGGCCACACAGCCTAGCAAAGTTGCCATGTAAAACTGTACCATAAATGTATGGACATCCGTCTGACCTCAACATGTCACTCAAGAGTATCAATGGGCAAGGCAAGTGTAGGTATCATCAGTTTCTATTCTTCCTAACATCCCCCCCATACCTCATCCTTTCCAAGAAAAGCCTCTTTGCCGCATAGCCTCAGTCAAGTTGTTAACACCCCCTGCTTTGTTTCAGCATCTCCACCCCACCCCTTCTCTTTCCACCTTTCCTGCAGCAGGTGTGGCCATCTGAGATCCAGAACTAGGATAACAGGATCCTGGGTAGCAGATCCCAAGCAATGGTATTTGGTCATGGGTTCTATATACTCCCAGCCCAGTCACCAGGATCCAACTAAGACATGGGGTTCCTCTTTTGGGAACATCTTCCAAAACCCACAGCTTATTTACTTCCCAGTAGATGTCTTCATCAGAGGCCAGTTTGCTTACCCAGTTTTCAAATACACACAGAGATCCTTGCCATCCACATACAAAGAGCAGCTCACCAGAGCTTCTAAAGGACCTTCATCGGTAGAATTTAGAGCAAGTGTCCCATAATTAAAAGCTTGCAGTAGATACCATTACCCTCCCAAGCCTCTGGAGTTCCCCCACCTTCCAAGGCAACCAGAGATACCTGTTCTTAAAAAGACTCTAAAGTAAACAGGAAACCAAGGTGGGAATTGAACCACTACGTTTGGAATGCCTGGGAACCTGCCTTTGCAGAAAAGCATTGTGGGTAATTTTCGTGAATCTTGGGATTTTATCGGTGCACTCAAGGGTCTCTACTTATGGGCTCCTCACCCAAGAACTCTACCAAATGAGGACTGAAACTATTTGAAAGAGAAATTTTGCTGTTCCCAAACACATACAGCCTTTCTGCCATAAGCCATAACTCATTAATGACATTAATGACATAGCATCCATGTTGTTAGACTTTAAGTAAACTAAGAGAAATGAAAACTCATGGATGGATATGTATAGTTTATATATAAACACTGTAGCATGATACATAAGACTTGAACATTCGCTGATTTTGAGCACTCGTGGAGGTCCTGAAACCAACTCCCCATGAATACCATGGTTGTACCAGTCTAAGAAGACTCATTGTTTTCTTTTTTTTCTTTGTTTTTGTTGTTTTGTTTGAGATGAGGTCTTGCTATTAAGGTCAGGCTGTCCTGGAACTTACGATCCTCCTACCTCTGCCTGCTTTGTGCTGGGAATATAGTGTACACCACCACACCCTGACTAAAGGACCCTCCTATGTATGAATGGTGACCCTCCATGAAAGGAATCACAAGCACGAAAGAAAATGCAGCCCAGCCTGTGGGGACATTCTTCAGGAGCCCTACGATTTGAGTTCACTCTTCTTCACATTTTGCTTTAATGCCCTCATAGAAAAACAGATTTTTTTTTTCAGACTGTTTTTTACATCGAGATGCCTGGATCCCTGTGCCCAAAACAAAACAGATGAGGACTGCCAAAAATAAACAAGAAGGAAAAAAAATCCACAAAGCTGGTGCTAATGAGAACAAAGCAGGAGATACTGATCATGCAAAACAGATGTAAACAGAGAAATATACAGAGATAGAAAGAAACAATGCCTGGATCCACTTAGCGACATGCCCTCGAAACACACATGACGGTGAGTCAAGGTGGGGGGATTGGAAACCCAGTCCACATGGGGAACATTCACAGAGATCAAATTAAAAAGATAAGAGTAAGTAAGGGCATAACAATGTAAATAACAATTAACAAGGCTCACTTAGAACTCTGTACCCAGTACAGCTTTTAAAAATTATATGTGCATGTGTATGCACATATATATATATATATATATATATATACATACATACATACATACACACACACACACGCACGCACACATCTATGCTGAGCTTTAAGCAAGCCCTGAATGGGTAGCATCAAACGTGAAAAGGAAATTTGACATTTTATGAAGGGCACTGACTGAGTAAGTATGGGGCAATGAGAGAAATGACAAAATGCTTGCACTGTTATCAGCTCATTGCCTTACAATTCAAAGCATGTCCTCCCATGCATGCTCTGGTGATGAGCGACAGAATTCCTTTAAGCTCTGTGCTCTCTTGATAGAGAATGATGGAGGAACGTAGAGGAAGAAGAGGTCAGCTGTCATTTCCAGCTCAGGCCACAGGCCTGGAAAATGACCACCTCTGAGCTTCGGTCTCAGCTGCTGCAGTCCCTCAACGAACCCACGAGCAGCTATCTGGTCAGGAGGGCGTTACTGCTCATGCCCCACATTCTGTACTTTCCCATGGCCTCTGGCTTGCTGAAGGCTGAACTGACCCCTTTGCCTCCAGCCAGCAAGTGCTGTTCCTTCCTGCACTCTGGAGGGTGGTCTGTGGTACAACAGAAACTGCAGACCAGCTCTGACCTGCTGAGACCAGCAAGCTTCCAGATGTGTACAGACTGAACACTGCCTGTACACTGTACACAGTGCAGTCAGAGCCTTCCATGTTTTTGACTTGGGCATCCTTAGCTTGACAATTCCTCATTGAATTCTATACTTTTTTGTTTGGATCTTGGTTTGGTTTTTTATCTTTTTCCTTGTCTATTCTTGGCTGTGTCTGGTTTTGTTTGTTTGTTTTTCTGGGGTTTTTTTTGTTTGTTTATTTTTGTCGTTTTGCTTTGTTCTGTTCGAGACAGTGTCTCACTATGCAGCTCAGGCTGGCTGGGAATTCATGACCTTCTCACCACATCCTATCAGATGGTGGCATTACATATGCAACTGCGTCCCGCTATGCTCCTGTATCGTATAATTGCTGTTTTTATCATAGTTAATCATTCTCTACATAGCTGTCCTCTCTTTAACCTGCTGTGTTATTTCTGTCTCCTGACTGGATGCAAACACTGTTAGGAAACTGCAAGTTTGTGTGGTCCTAAGAAAAATACCCATTAGAGGTCAGGTTTGTAACTTACCTTGGTCACATGTTCTTGGGCTTGAGTGCCATGCTAAAGTCTTGCCAGTGGGAACTGGCATACTTGTGCCCCACAGCATACAACAGTACCACACTCAGTCCAGTTATCAACTGCAGCCACTGGGTCAAAGAGGCAACTGTCACCATTTCAGGACTACTAGGAGCTTCCCGGAGCAGTCGTAATGGCTACATGGACTGAGGTAGGCTGGAATCTTTTGAACTCATTTAAGCACCTGACCCACCAAGTCAAGGTTTAAGAATAAGACCCCTAGGGGTTGGGGATTTAGCTCAGTGGTAGAGCGCTTGCCTAGGAAGCACAAGGCCCTGGGTTCGGTCCCCAGCTCCGAAAAAAAAAACCAAAAAAAAAAAAAAAAAAGAATAAGACCCCTTCTGTATGGCGCCAAAAGAAGAATTTCTTGCAGCCACATCACTATTATTGCCGGAAGTCACACATGAAATTGAGTTATGCAAACTGCTGAGTGATAACAGGAACTCACAGACTGGCCAAGCTTTATGTCATGACAGTGATGAGGAAAGGAGACCTTGAAACTTGGAACAGGATTTTCTAATTAGATACAAATGAAGGTGATCATGGTGAAGTCCAAGCCGGTGATGACACTCCCTTGTCTCCATCCATAATTCTCCCAGAGGTGTCTGAGGAGAGACTTTATGTCAACATCTCATGGAATCCTTATCTGAGGATTGATACTCCATGAGATGCTCATTCTTTTCAAAGAGACTCTCCTCCAACACTACTGTTACCATGGCACCCATAACTTGGGATAAGTCAGATAGGCTGTGAGGCCAGGTGCACAGGATAAGCCAGCAGGAAGAGATTTTGCAGAAATAGACAGAACTCTGGAGCACATGGGTGACAGTGGAGTCCGAGGATGTTAGGTAAGCTGTGAAGAACGGAATATAACAGCAGGCTGGGCCACACTCCTAATGGAGGCACGTACTGCAGCTTCCAAACATAATATGTGGGCTGATATAAGGACAGAGACCTTTAATATGACACTTGATTAACTGACTAAAATTTGGACATGAAGATTGTCTACCCTGGATAACTTCTGGTATTATAGCTTCTCTGTCATGTCACCCCATGGAGGAAGAAATCCAAAGATAATACTGTTGGGATGATTTATATGTGAGACCTGAACACCTACCCTAGCTAAGTTCCTAGGAAGGTCTTGAAGGCACTCTCTTCACAAACACACTGGGAAAAAGACCTGTGAGGTGAATGACTACACGCTTGAAATGCCCATGTTTGCCCTGCTTTCTAAACTTTGGGGAATCCCATGTCTGAGATAGGTTTCTGGGTGTCCAGAATAATAGACACCAGATGTCACAAGGATGCATGTTGGCCATAAGGAAAAGCAGGGCTCTAGTCACAGTCAGAATGTTTTTCCCTGGAGAAGGAGTTCTCCGGGATTGGCTGATTACTCACAGTGACTTGGAGACAAACACGTGGGCATCCCAGAGAAATAGTATTGTGTCTCCGAGAGAGGGACTCATATTTCTCCCCATTCCAGATTAAGCCAGTTAGCACATCTCAGGTCTCTGTGTCGAAGGGGAGGTGGGCATCCCTTGAGGAAGCACTGCACCACTGACAACTGTTCCAAAAAGGGCCTGGCCACACTCTCCAGAAGACTGTGAGTGGGATGGAGGTTCCAGCTACACCTCGGGGGAGAGGGTTACTAGAGGCTGGTTATGAATAAGAGACCATTTCTGGCAGCCCAAAACATCATTATATCAACTAGTTAATATAAAGGCCTACTTATTTCAGTTCTGCCTCACAGTGGGCCCACTGGAGCATGGGCCCACTGTGGGGTTATTTCCCCAGTTCCTGAATATTCCATTGGATTAGACATTTTCTGCAACTGACAGAATCTACAGCACATCTGTGACTCATGGGGGGAAAGGGCCATTATGGTGGAAGTTTCTAGAACTTCTTTGTACTCCCAAGATAGTAGAATGAACATAAATTCCCATTTTGGGCGTATGTGGTAGTGGGGGAATGGAATCCACACCACCATCAATGGCACACTAAGCAGGGTTGCTGATTCTTATCACCGTCTTGTTTAATTCACTGATCCGTCCTCTGGAAAAAACTGATGACTTAGATAAGGCCCGTGGGCTATCATAGCCTCGGTCAGACAGCGATTTCACTTACACTTGCTCTCTCAGAGAGGACATTGCTGTAGGAGGAAAATCAACTCAGCCTTTGGTATAAGGTGTGGAGCCACCACCCCAGAGAAGGCCTTTCCCTCCACAGCCGGGAAGTATTAGCAGAAGCGGGGTATGTCTTCCTGGCTAGGCCAGCAGTACAGCCTGGCAGTAGTGCTTTATGCAGACTAAGGCAATTCTTATTTCTACGGTGAGTCTGTCTGTCGAGCTCACAATTGTCTTAACATCCCAAAGATCCATCACAGGGCATGCTCCACAAACAACGCTGGGCTGACTGACTCTGGTTAGTAAGAAGGCAGACTCAGTGAGAAAAGGCCTTGTTAGGAATCCAGCAATCAGAACACAGGAAACCCACCCCATGATGAGGTGGAGGCCAGTTCCTCTCTGAAGCCTCTGGAGACTCCAGGGCCTGGAGCACAACAGGTCAGGACTCCCCTGCATGCTGGAAAAAAAGTCATAGTCTTTGTGCCACCTTCCAAAGGGGAAGAGACAAGATGCTTGAGGACTCTCTTGTCTATCTGAAGGGCAACACACTCACACGGGAGCGCTCAGCTTCCACCTGTCTGCTTTTGAGTGGGGACCAGAGCAGACAGAGGCACTGTGGTGTTCAGTCAGCAGCACGGTTTGTTCTGCTACTCCTCGATGCCCTGACACAGCAGACCTGAGGATACTCAGCGTCCCCAGCAAAGAGCAAGTGCCCACAGGATAATCTCAGGCTGGCCGGCCTCTGGGGATACTAAAGCAAACTCAGGCTCTTGCCTGTAAGAAACTGTTCTTCTGAGAAACAGCTTCTAGCTTGCCACTGTGCTGTTAGGGTGTGGACGTGGTCCAAGTGAGTACCCCGCTGGTTTGGAACTTAAACCCTACTGTGAGGCGGGTCAGGGGACAGAAGCTCGATGGAAGTGTTACTTGTTTCAGAACCCTTGGGCTCGCATCCATGAAACAAGTTCTCTCCCACCAAGCCACACCCCGACATCCATCTGTCTTATTTAGAGGTGAGCCCTCTGAGAAATGATCTGGAATAGTAGTTGACATCATTTCATCTTGGTGGTGTGTGTGCATGCATGTGTACTTGTGGAGGCCTGTGGCAGACTGTGGTACCTTTCTGTAGACATTAAGTCTAGTTCTCCCTGCCAGTCCTATGCTCCCAGAAATAAGACTCAGACTCAAAATACACTTACAAATACCTTGGCCATACAGCTAGGCTCTTCTCTGACTACATTATAACTTAATATAACCCATTTATTCTGATCTATATTGTGTCACATGGCTTGTCACCTATGCCCAGGTACCATGTGTCCATCTCATCACATCTTCCTGGGTGAATCTCCCATGCCTGGCTATATCCCAGAATCCTTTCTGCATCCTGGATCTCCCACCTTCTACTGTAATCTTCCTATAGGCCATGGGTTTTCTTTTTAATCGACAGGTGATGCAGCCATACAATACACAGATATTCTCTCTACACCTTTCTCAGTCACTCTCAGCTTTATGTTTTAAAAACGTTACTATTATTGTTTGCATGATGTGTATGACTGGGGTGCCACACTTCTGGTGCACATACGTGAAGTTCAGAAGACAACTTTGTGGAGTTCCCTCCATTTCACTTTCATACGTTTGCAAGGATGGAGCTTGGGTCATCCACGGGGGAACCCCCAGTCTCAGGGAGGCATATCAGAAGGTCATAATTGTGCCACCTCTTCCTGAGCCAACTTCTTAAAGACCTCACTACCTCTCAGGACCATCAGCTGGAGATGGAGCTTCTAACCCATGAAGCTCCGGGAGCTTAGCACATCCCGTCAAGTACTTGAGTACTCTTGCTTGGCCCTGCCCTAGCATGGTGCTGCCTGTGTATTCCAGCCACTCTCTTACCATGCTCTCAATCTTTTTATATAAACCTCTCACCATTTAACCTACTGTGTGGCTTCTACCTCCTGGACAGATGATAACAGATGACTACAGTATCTTTAAGATTATCAGGAGAAAAAATAAAAAGAGGAAACAAAGGTTAATAAATAAAATGTCAGCATAAAGGCTGAGTAGAGCTGGTGAGGGCATTGTGTGTCCTTTGGTCTTGGTTCCACTACCGCTGTGAATGAGAAATGTTTAGGTTCAATAAAATGGAACCAATGGTCATCAAAGATGCACCACCAGCCCTGGTGTCCTCTAGCATCTAAAGTATCTTAAACCAAACAACAGGTCAACAGAAGCTCTGTAGGACCAACAGTCTGATGAAGTCTAACAGGTTCTTGATTGAAAATAAATGTTAAGGGCCAGCTGATACTACAAAGTGAGACTCTGTCAATTAATCGACCAATAAACAAGCACACTGGTAAATCAAGGGGCTACAGGGATGGCTCAGCAACGATGAACACTTTCTGCTCTTATAGAGGACCAGGCTTCAGTTCCCAGCACCCACATCGGCAGGTCTCCACAGTCTAGAACTGTAGTCCAGGGCATCTGACTCCACTTCTAGCCTCTGGGGGCATCTGTACACAGATGCACGTACTCACTCACAGATGCACGTACTCACCCACAGATGCACGTACTCACCCACAGATGCACGTACTCACCCACAGACGCACGTACTCACCCACAGACGCACGTACTCACCCACAAACGCATATACTCACCCACAGATGCACGTACTCACCCACAGATGCACATACTCACACACAGATGCACATACCCACCCACAGATGCACATACTCACCCACAGAAGCACGTACTCACCCACAGATGTACATACTCACCCACAGACGCACGTACTCACCCACAGGTGCACATACCCACAGATGCACGTACTCACCCACAGATGCACATACTCACCCACAGGTGCACATACTCACACACAGGTGCACATACTCACACACAGATGCACGTACTCACCCACAGATGGACATACTCACCCACAGATGCACATACTCACCCACAGATGCACATACTCACCCACAGGTGCACATACTCACACACAGGTGCACATACTCACCCACAGATGCACGTACCCACAGATGGACATACTCACCCACAGATGCACATACTCACCCACAGATGCACATACTCACCCACAGGTGCACATACTCACACACAGGTGCACATACTCACCCACAGATGCACGTACCCACAGATGCACATACTCACCCACAGATGCACGTACTCACACACAGATGCACATACTCACACACAGATGCACATACTCACCTATAGATTCACGTACTCACCCACAGCTGCACGTTCTCACACAAAGGTGCACATACTCACCCAGAGATGCACATACTCACACACAGGTGCACATACTCACCCACAGATGCACGTACTCACCCACAGATGCACGTACTCACCCACAGATGCACATACTCACACACAGATGCACATACTCACCCACACGTGCACATACTCACACACAGGTACACATACTCACCCACAGATGCACGTACCCACAGATGCACATACTCACCCACAGATGCACGTACCCACAGATGCACATACTCACCCACAGATGCACGTACTCACACACAGATGCACGTACTCACCCACAGATGCACATACTCACCTATAGATGCACGTACTCACCCACAGATGCACGTACTCACACACAGGTGCACATACTCACCCAGAGATGCACATACTCACACACAGGTGCACGTACTCACCCACAGATGCACGTACTCACCCACAGATGCACGTACTCACCCACAGATGCACGTACTCACCCACAGATGCACATACTCACACACAGATGCACGTACTCACCCACAGGTGCACATACCCACAGATGCACGTACTCACCCACAGATGCACATACTCACCCACAGGTGCACATACTCACCCACAGGTGCACATACTCACACACAGGTGCACATACTCACCCACAGATGCACGTACCCACAGATGCACATACTCACCCACAGATGCACGTACTCACACACAGATGCACGTACTCACCCACAGATGCACGTACTCACCCACAGGTGCACATACCCACCCACAGATGCACATACCCACACACAGATGCACATACCCACACACAGATGCACATACCCACCCACAGATGCACATACCCACCCACAGGTGCACGTACTCACCTACAGATGCACGTACTCACCCACAGATGCACCTACCCACACACAGATGCACGTACTCACCTACAGATGCACGTACTCACCTACAGATGCACGTACCCACCCACAGATGCACATACCCACACACAGATGCACATACCCACACACAGATGCACATACCCACCCACAGATGCACATACCCACCCACAGGTGCACGTACTCACCAACAGATGCACGTACTCACCCACAGATGCACATACTCACCTACAGATGCACGTACTCACCCACAGATGCACGTACTCACACACAGGTGCACATACTCACCTACAGATGCACGTACTCACCCACAGATGCACGTACTCACACACAGGTGCACATACTCACCCACAGATGCACATACTCACCCACAGGTGCACTTACTCACACACAGGTGCACATACTCACCCACAGATGCACGTACTCACCCACAGATGCACGTACTCACCCACAGATGCACGTACTCACCCACAGACGCACGTACTCACCCACAGACGCACGTACTCACCCACAGACGCATATACTCACCCACAGATGCACGTACTCACCCACAGATGCACGTACTCACCCACAGACGCACGTACCCACCCACAGATGCACAGACCCACACACAGATGCACATACCCACCCACAGATGCACATACCCACCCACAGATGCACATACCCACCCACAGGTGCACGTACTCACCAACAGACGCACGTACTCACCCACAGATGCACATACTCACACACAGGTGCACATACACACAGATGCATGTACCCACAGATGCACATAGATCCATATAATCTTAAAACAGCAGACTGAGAAGCAACTTTCTCAAACTGTAAAGGTGCTCTTATGGCAACGTCAGAATGTCCTGATTGATGGGGAAGCAACAGAAGGCTTTCTGTAGGAGGAAGAGGAGGAAGGGCAAGGACAAGGAGCAAGGGGCCAGCTGCCACTGTCCCCAAGGAGCTTTGTGCAGGTCATCCCAGCTACAGCTGCCCCTACAGGACAGGGATTACACTGTAGAGATCTTGAAAAGGAAAGACAGGCAAGCTATCTGTCAGACAAAAAGGCTGGTCTTACAGAATGGACAGACAAAACAGTACAGCTAAGAAAAACATCCAGCCAGATGCCAAGTGCTTCAATATGAAGACTCAGTGGCTGTTCTATTCACTGGCAGTTAGAAAAAGTGACAATGAAAAGCTTCTCATGGGTACGAAATTATAAAGCATCTGTAAAGGAACAAGAAAGACAAACATTTCGTATGAAAATATGCACTGTTTCTGGGATGAAAGAAAACTGTAAAAAATTTTTAATTTGGTTCAAAATCAATTTATAAAGTGAATGTGCCTCCAGCAGAATCCCTAGTGAGGACAACAAAGCCATGACAGCTGGAGAAGTGACTGCAGAAACACTATAGGACGGCAACAAAAGACAGAAAATTGCAATTACATGGGAAATTTTTTACTGTCATAAGAATACACAGGAGTATCAAAGAAGACTATTCATAACAGCCCAACACATGTGGGAATTGAGTATATGATGGTGGTCAGTTTTCAGATAATGAGGGTAGGGCTATCATCTTTGTAACCCTTTTAGTTAAAAAGCGATGTCTGCCCCCAAACTTTTCACAAAAATATATAGTAGAGAGGCTAAGGTGGAAAGCAGACAAACCTAGAATGCAGGGTGCTCAGTGCAGAGAAGGCCTTTGTGAATGACAGACATCACAAGGAAAAGAGCGACCCCCTCAGGCAAGAGTAAGAGAGCCCCACGCCCCATCTGGGGAAGGCTGCTGAATAACAGGAGAGGAAATGTGGGTGGGGCAGTAGAGGAGTGGCACCCTTGTGAGTTGCTAGTGAAAATGCAAATTAGCAGGGCATCCAAGGAACCCAGTGTGGAGGCTCCTCAAGAAATTAAAAGGTTAAGTATGAGGTGCCCTAGCAACCCTATTTCCCAGTATTCAAAGAAAATGAATTCAGGCTGTGGAAGCAATGTCTGCTCATAATGCAGAATCCTTTACAGTATCTCCACCATGCAGACAGCCTTCATGTCCTCGGGCAGATGGACAGGTAAAGAGGATATGGCATACACACAGGACAATGCTACTCAGCCTTCAGAAAGAAGGTAATTTTCCCATTCACACCAATGGATGAACCTGGGGAGAATGCGTCCAGTGCAATAAGTCAAGCACACAACCATGGCTCTCACACTCACTGGCATGATGAATCTGCTATAGGCAAACTCTGGGCAGCAGAGCGAGAAGCAGTGGTCAAGGGCTGTGAGGCAGGAGCGGATAGGGAGAGGTTGGGCAGAGGAAACAAGGCTTCGGCTATGCAAATGAGCATGTTCTAGATAGCTGTTAGAAAAGCAAAGTTAACTTTGTACCACATACTCCAAATTGACTGTGAAGGTAGATCTCCTATTATGTGTGTAAGGGGCGGGGGGTGAGGGTAAGGTATCAGTGTGTGCAGGTGGACACCAATCACACAGACTGCAGTGACAAAGTGGCAGCGACACATGCTTTCACCCACCTCTCAGTGTGCACAGCTTCTGTGGGTTTTAAGGAAAAGAATTTGGATGACACTAATGAAAAGGGAAAATAAATGCAATTTTCCTTTCTATGTTTTCCTATTTATGATTCCTTAATGAGTATCAGGTCAACCATGTAACCACCACCACAAATACATTTTAACCCTGCATTTGAAGGAAAAAAAATATAGAACTATAAGGAAAAAATAAAGACAAATCACAAATCGTGGCTGGGAGACATCAGTTGCCATGCGGGTGCTAACACACACTCTGCCAGTGGTTCTCAACCTTCGTAATGCTGCGACCCTTTAATACAGTTCTTCATGTTGTGGTGCCACCCAACCATCAGATTATTTTCATTGCCACTTCATAACTGTAATTTTGCTACTGTTACGAGTCATGTTGTAGATATCTGTGTTTCCCAATGGTCTTAGGCGATCCTGTGACAGGGTCATTTGACATCATGTCCCCCCAAGGGGTATTGACCCAGATTAAGGACTACTGTGCTTTACATATCAATGTTTTAAAAAGCAAACAATTAGCCTAATGGGAAATAAGAAAAAAAATACAGGAAGATAATTGGCCAAAGAGAAGGAAGGACAGGCTGGTATTATTGACCTCATAAAGAATCTGGGAAACCAGAGAATCTAACTCCTCCATCTCATTTGAGCAACGTTCCAGTATTAGCACCAAATGTCCCAGCCCACTCTGGGGGCAGCATGGCAGCCTCTGAGAAGCTTCAGAGGCAGAAGATCCAGCCATTCCACTTCCTTGCTGTTTCCTCGAGAGAACCATTAGCCCACAAGCATTCTGTTTTCGAGAGCAACCATCAGGAAACAATCTAAGTGTTCATTAGCAGGAAGGCGTTCATTACATGGTACCTAGTAAAGCAGCTCAGGGAAACCTCGGCTGCAGTTAACATGAATGAGGCAGAGCTCCTGATGAGACCGATGGGGTAGCTCTCCCTGAGGAGGTAAACATCACAAAGACTCGGGAACTCTGTCCCTGCCAGTAGAGCACAGCACAGCTATGCTTGTTGGACGAGGTGTGTGCTCCCCATGGTCTCAGGTGTTGGAATTTAATCCCCACAATAAAGTTTCCAGGGGGGAAGAAACAATCCAACTGACCACAGGCACTGAGCTATGGAGAAAGGAAACCACTTCCTCTAAGGGTATTTGGAAGTGAACCCTAGAGTGATATGTAGACATGGCCATATTAGGATGGGCCCCGATGATTATTCCTAGGTTTTTATTTTGCTTGGTGGTGTTTGTTTGTTTTATAAGAGGAGAGAGAAAAGATAAGACACACACACACACACACACACACAGACACACACACACACACACACACACAGACACACACACACACACACACACACACACACACACTGCCATGACGTCACACAAAATTACCCAAATGTTTTTTAATGGAAATATAAGGGCTACAGAGATGGCCTAGCAATTAAGAGCACACATTGCTCTTGCAGAGGACCCAAGTTCTAGTCCCAGTACCCATGTCTAGCAGCTTACAATCACCTGTAACTCCAATCCCAGGAGATCCAATACCTCTGACCTCCAAGAGACCAGCATACACATGCACCTGCCCACATATATACACGTAGCTAAATAAACTAACTCTTTAGTTAAAAGAAAAGTTGGGAGTTGAGAGATGGCTCTGTGGTTAGGAGCACTGGATGCTTTTCCAGAGGACCTGGGTTTGATTCCCAGCACCCACGTGATGGCTAACGACAGTCTGTAACTCCAGTTCCGGGGGATTCAACGTTCTCTTACAGCCTCCTTGGGCACCAGGCACACAAGCAGTGCGTCGACATACGTATGGAAGAAATACCCATGTATACAGGAAAGAAAGAGCGAGGTAGAGATGGAGAAGGAAAGCACAGACTTCTGCCTATTTGATATATCAAAATTAAGGGCAGTGAAGAGCCAAGCTAAGCAGAATGTGAAAGAGCCTCTCTTTGTGAAGGACTGCAGTGCTGGACCAGCCCCGGAAAGGAAGGGAGACGGCAGAGAGAACTTAAAGTTCTGTGAAAACAGCTTCCGACTCACTGCCAGCAAGGCGGCTGCAGGACCCTCCTCACTCCACAGCTGGACTGAAGGACAACCCCAGCCACTGAACGGAGGAAAGTTACATCAGCCTCCAAGAGTCTGTCCAGTCTCCACTGTTCTTGCCCTGCTCTTCCTTGGCATTAATTTTCCTGCAGGCAGAAGGCAGTGGGCCCTGTTCTCCAGCTCAGGTTAAAGGTCCAGGAACAGTGCAATTGACCCAAGGTGACACTGAAGCAATGCTGTGACCTCTCCCTTGATGGCTCTACCATTTCCCAAGCCTCTTGGATCCCACCTTTTGCACAGAACTCCACGGTTCACTGAACTCTGAGTATCAATGCTTTGGCCTCTAAGCTCCCCTGCAGCCCTCCCATGCCATCCCCAGTCAGGAGCTGCTCACTGGCCTCTCGCCATCAGATACTCCCATGCCCAGACTTCATTCTCTGCAGCTATGTTTTCCCTACTTCCTTCCATCCTGGGAATACGCCTCTGGCAAGAGGATGTCCCAGGCTCTTGGGGATAGCAGCTTATTCCTCTTACCCATAGGTCCATGAAACTTAATTCTCCATCCAGGCCCTATAGGGACACACCACTATGTAATGGGCCAAAGGAGCTGAGAAACCAAAAATCAGACGGATACAATCAAAGACTCTCAGAAAGCACTAGAATGCTTTCAGTGCCGGTAATCACAGGGTCCCTCAGAGGAAGAGCTTATCACATCCAACTCTCAGCCAAGTTGCAATGGGAATTACGGAGGCGGGGGGGGGGGGGGGGGGCTGAAATCCATTCACCTTTACCAATAGCTCTCCATGTTAATTTATCAGTACCCATACTCCCTCGAAGACCTTGTCACAGACCCCAGGATTAGCTCACGTGCAGACAGGGGTGCGAATTGTTTTCAGTCAGCACAGCCAGGAGGGAGAAAATGCAGGTGTGGTAAGTGGGTGCGAGAAGCCAGGGGAGACAAAGGCAGCAGCACAGGAGTCGAAGCATCTATTAAAGAGAAAGAATACTAACTGGTCCTTCCAACAGACAGGGAGGAAAAGCTCCCAAAGCAGAAAGGGGCCAGCTCAAAGAAAGAAAGAATAAAGAAGGAGAGGGATGGAGGGGCATTTCTCCGGAGAAGGAAGAAAACAGGGATAAGTCTCAAAGCAGCAACGTAATAAAAAAGTCAAAGAGGTACTCAAGAAGGGGGCGACCAGGAAGATAGATCCAAAACCAAGAAGAAAGAAAGCATAAGCAAGACAAACAGGTAAATCAACAGAAAATCGGACAGCAGGGAATGGGAGCTTCAGGAAGAAGGACAAAGGAGGGAGAGGCAGCAGCTCCATTAAGAAAATTGAGCAGAAGCTTCCAGGCTTGCTCTGAGCTGAGTGCCCCGCTGCTTGGAGTCTCGTCCTCCTGGGGAACACGGGCGCCCTTAGCAGATGCAGAAGCATATGTCTTAGGTCTCCCACCCACAGCTCCCACCCGAGCAGCTCCCCTCCTGCTTCAGAATCTCAGCAGGGCTGTCCTGGCCACCATCTTCCAAGTCTGAACGCTCAGTCATGTTGATTGCCTTTCTTGGGAAGACGCACCGACATATTAGTCAGCACACCCTTGCTTTTTATTTAAACTGAGGAAGCTAAACAAGGTTATAGTGGATAGGTAAGGTGGCTCAGTGGGCAGATGTGTTTGCTATGAACATAAAGACCTGAGTTCAATTTCAAGGACTCCTTGTGGAAGGAAATAAGCAGCTCCCACAAGCTGTCCTCTCACCCCATGGCATGCACATGGCCAAACACACGACTGCACACATACCCCACACACATACATAGTAAACAAATAAATATAAAATAAAAAATTTACAGTGTCTTTGGTCATGAAAAACGAAGGCTGCTTTGCAAGAACAGACCTCAGCTCTAGCGCTCTAGGGCACATCCTGAGCTAGTGCCTGTGGCCCTCACATCCCTCCCCTACTTCCCTGACAACAGAGATGGTCAGGTAAACACCAGTAGGTAGGCAGTGCCATTTGCAGGTTCAAAGCCATGCCCATCATTCGGCTCCTGAACGGAGGCTTACTGGAACTTTTCTCTCCTCCTGAGTTGTAGTCTCACATAGGCAGGCAAGGAATGATGTCACCTTGGAAAGTTGATTTTGAAACCCTGCAGGTTGGTGTGCTTGGCCTTGTGTAGAAATTGGGAGAACTTTCCATGGAGAACTTTCTGTGGTGATAGACGGTTGCCTGCTCTGCCCCGTACTGTGGGCACTGAGCCAAGAGGCATGGCCTGTTCAGCTGAGGAACTAAAGATTTAACGTCTTAATTCATTTATGAAGCTGCACCCAGCTAGCAGATGTCAGGTTAAAAGTCTAGCTCTGAGACACACATATTAAAAGGGATGGTTTCTACAAAGTGGGAGGGATTAGTTGGATTTTTTTTAGCAAGATATGTAAGAGGTTTTCTCCCAAGTACTGTAGACTGCTCAGAAATATGCAAATCAGAAGAAACAAGATGAGCCAGGCCCTGACTGAGTAACTGCAAGACGAAGGCCTTGCTCAGTGGGTAACTGTTAGACAGACGGTTCCCAGCAGTTGGGTCTTTTCATCCCTAGATGATGACAAAGAACTCCAAAGATCCTCAGAAGGGCAGGAGACACAAAGCTGAGGGGTGGAGGCCATTAGGCGCAGTGCTGAGAGCTTTCCTACTTCATACCTGAACAAGACAAAACAATCGTTCCTGCAGGTCCTCTGTGAGCCTGCGCAGAAAGGCTCTCAGATCATGTACAGACTAACCAGAATCCTCGCCACTGTCTGTCATAAGATACCCATAAAGAGCCATACCCAAGGTAAAGGCTATCCCTCAGCATATTTCACCAGAAGGCTTTAGGTCGTCAGCACACAGATCTCACTTCCCTGGGCCACGTAGTAGGATGGCTGGACTATCCGGTATCTCTGTCTATCAGTCTGTTGAAAAACCTTCAAACTGTCTTCCACAGTGGCTGTGGTAAGCAGCACCCCACCCCCAGCCCCCACCAAGACTGTGTCAGGAATCCTTTCCTCTGCAACCTCACCAGCATGTGTTATCTTTTATTGACAAAGTATTCAGAGAACTAGTGTACAAATCGTCCTAAATGACTAATCAATGGAGGAAAAAAGGAAATTGAAAACCATTAGCATATGGAAGATTACTCAGATAAAGTTGTATTATGTGTGACAATCTGAACAAGTCCAGGGGATGTTAAATGAAATAAGCCAGGCCGGAAAAGGTAAAGTTGTAAGATCTCACTCATATATGAATCTAGGAACAGTTTTCTCGTGGAAACAGACTACAGCAATGGCTACTATCGGGTAGCAAAGAGGCTGATAACTATGGAGAGAGACTGGTCAGTGAGTCCCAACTTGTGGCCAATAGAAGAAACGAGTTCTCATATTCAATTGCATAGTATGGTGGTCGTAGTTAACAATAACACTTTGTATATTCTAAAGCAGCTGTAACAGAGGAAACATGAATGTCTGAAGTGAGGGACATGCTAAGTATCTCCATGTGATCCTTATACTATATACGTGTATATAATGTATGTATCAATTAGTATGTATCAATCTTTTAAAAGTGATGAGAGCGGTGATCTTCTAAGATCATTATTTTTTCCTTAAAGAAAGGGTAGACACAGCCCTGTGGCTAGGGTTAGAGGTGAGGCAAGGCATGGATTGGCTCATGCTCTATTCAAAACACACTGGACTGTGTAGGATATTTAATGTATGGCTGTAAAGTGCAGGTCCTGGTACCACCATCCATGACCTGGTGGAAAAAGAAATGTCATCTCCAAGAGATGCCACAGCCAGCTACAATGTGCCACCTTGCATCTGATAACCCTCCCAGAAACGCAGACACTCTTAATGGCATTTGAAGATTACCGGAGAGCTGCCACAGTAAGTAGGACCCGAGGGTCTGAGGTGGGGACCTTCAGGGCAACTTGCCTCGGTGACTCACCACTCCGTGTTAGCTTCCTACTGCTCAATGTATGGAAAATCAGACGTCTGCAAGCCACAGGGCTGGAGGGGGACAGCAGCAAATCCTGACAGCAGGACTAAGTGGAGCTTCCGGCTGTCTCGGGGACTGGGAGAAGTTATCACCTGTGGCTAATACTGCAGGGATAACCAAGAGCCAAGTTCCCAGAGACACAGAAGAGGCCCGAACCTGGGAGTCTCAGAGAAAGATAGATGCTGGAGCCATGATGTAGGTCATTTAATTATTTCTAACCCTGTTAGCTTCTGAACGAATGAGAATCAGGCTATGATTTATTTATTTAGCTTTAGTGCAATTACTGGGTGAATAGCCCCTAATCTATTTTTCTTAACCATAGACAGTTAATTCCCCAGCTGTGTTCTCCAGGTACTTGCAGCTTGATGCTTCCTGGGGTATTTCTGTTCCATTAGTCCTCAGGGTCCAAATCACTTCTGGAACATTCTCCTGGTCAGCCATGCCTAATGGAGACCTTCTGTCCTCTCCTTCTTCCTTCTTCCTTCCCCTTCTCCTCCCTCTCTCCTCCTGGTTCCTATCTATGACCCCCAACCCAGTAACTGAAACCCTCTATTCTCCCCAGAAATTGGCTGTCACCACTTTTTTTTAACCAACAGTTTTAAATTGGGGAGCAAGGTTTATACAGCAAAGTGTACGGAGGGATTCATTTCTCTTGGGGCAGCCAGATCTTGGGGTACAGAATTTAGCATTAGAATACATAACAGCACCAGAACAACCCCCAACACATATTAACGGGACAAACTGCTTATGCATCCCCTACCTGACATACTTAGGAGCATAGGTAATTTCCATTTCAGAATCAGAATCTTGAGGGTAGAAATCAGGTCTAAGTTAAGGCATTAAATATTTCACAGACTATACAGCCTGAAGGTGATTTATGCCATACTCACGGTAAGTATCTCAGTTTCCTTTCTGATGCTGTGATAAGATGTTCTGACAAGAGCAACTTAAGGGAGAAGAGACTGAGTTTAGTTCACATATCAAAGTACCATCAATCATGGCAGAGAAGTCAGGCAGCAAGGAACCTGGGATAGCTGGTCACATTATGCCCAGTCACTAAAAGAGAACAGTATAGACATGGACTCAGCTCCCTTCCTCCAGGCCCCCTCCTAGGGAATGGTGCTGCTGGAAGTGGGTACGTCTTCCCTTCTCAATACAATCAAGATAGTCCCCCATAGACATATTTGAGGCCCATCTCCCAAGTTAGTCTAACGTACCAAACTGACATTTAAGATTAGCCATTACAACTCCACTCTCTGACAACATAGCCTCTGCCCCCCTTGCCATAGGCTCTCACTCTAGAACATTTTATATTTCGGATTTTTTAGATTTGAAATGCTCGACCATGTAGGTGTGGCTTATGACCCAAAGTATAAAGTGAATATTCCAGGTTCACATGAACGTAAACAAATGAGCAAGACCAGAATAATCTGGAAGCATAGAAAAATATTCCCACAAAGAATTTCAAATCACCCGTGTGGATACTGTCCTCTCACGAAGATGGCGCCTCATTCCCACAAGATTAAGACATATGTCAAACTATCAAGGTCACCAAAGACAAGGAAGGTTCACATAGCTGTCTGGAAAAGCCTCAACAGGCTTAATTGCAGAACTTAATATGGTCGCAGGTTAAAAAAAAAACCTAAAATGATATAACTCAAGGGCAGGCTTCAGTTAACGATCTCGTATGGACCTGGGTTCACCAGCTGCAATGTCTGTACCATCTAGCCAGAGGCTAACAACAAAGAAATGAATGTGGGTTAAGGGAGCATCTGGCTCTCTCTGCCTCTGTCAGCCGGTACCACTGCGTGTCTGAAAGCATGCCAAAGCTTATCCGTTCAGCATCGATGTGTTGATAATTAGTCCAAGTGGACTTCAGAAAAAGAAGCATCCCCAAAGAAAGGAGAAGCAATTCACACTGAAAACGGCGGCCGACCAGTGTGAGCGCTGGACAGATGTGTGCCCAGTTACTCCAGCTCCCTTTTGACAGGGCAAGAACTGGTAGAACCAGAGAGAGTCAAACCTAAGTCAGAGGTGAGGTAATGATATATAACCATGGGGTCAATAATGAAAACAGCGATGGAAGCTCTACAGTTAGCAACCTTCACTCACCACCACACACGCTCCTGAACTGAGGACCTACACTCCGGTGCGCACAGAATACTTCATCAGAATTAATTATAGGGAAAGTCTAAATGTAATAAACACGTTTCAAAACGTTGACACCGAAAGGACTTTTCAGACTATGGTATAATTGAACTAGAAATAAACAACGAAACACAACTTGGGGAAAAAATGCAAAACATTAGCAAATTAGCTCCTTTAAAATAATCCTGGATCAAATGATAAACTACAACAATTAGTTAATGATGAAAATATAATGTGTCAAAAGCTATGCTTCACGCTCATGTTCTCAGTAGCCTTGTTCATAGTAGCCATGGATAGAGGTCAGCTAGTGTCTGTCTGTGGATGAGCAGAGAAATAAAATATAGTTTCATATTCAGTGGAATACGATTCAGACTTAAGTGGGGAGGAAGTCCCTAACACGGAAGCCATTAGTTTTTCGTTCATTTGTTTTTTAGTATAGAATAGAGTTTATTCAGGGCATGGGGAGGGCAGCTAAGAGGGTAGTAGGCGCAGAGAGAGAGAGAGAGAGAGAGAGAGAGAGAGAGAGAGAGAGAGAGAGAGAGACTGGCCATAAGCACATGGAGAGAAGCGGGGAAGGGAATGGGGAGAGAAGGAGAGGAGAGAGGGAATGGGGAGAGAAGGAGAGGAGAGAGGGAATGGGGAGAGAAGGAGAGGAGAGAGGGAATGGGGAGAGAAGGAGAGGAGGAGAGGAGGGAATGGGGAGAGAAGGAGAGGAGAGAGGGAATGGGGAGAGAAGGAGAGGAGGAGAGGAGGGAATGGGGAGAGAAGGAGAGGAGAGAGGGAATGGGGAGAGAAGGAGAGGAGAGAGGGAATGGGGAGAGAAGGAGAGGAGAGAGGGAATGGGGAGAGAAGGAGAGGAGAGAGGGAATGGGGAGAGAAGGAGAGGAGAGAGGGAATGGGAAGAGAAGGAGAGGAGGAGAGGAGGGAATGGGGAGAGAAGGAGAGGAGAGAGGGAATGGGGAGAGAAGGAGAGGAGGAGAGGAGGGAATGGGGAGAGAAGGAGAGGAGAGAGGGAATGGGAAGAGAAGGAGAGGAGGAGAGGAGGGAATGGGGGGGAAGGGACAAAGGGGGAAGAGGGGAAGAGCAAGAGATGAGCCAGCGCCATTGTTTATTTTAAAAGCTAAAAGGAAGTTGACAAACCTTTTTGATTCCACTTGAATGGGGAAACTAAAAAGGTCAGCACCATACACAGATTTTGGAGAGGTCCTGCCAGAAGATGGTGGGTGGGGAGACAGGCGAGATGAAATCCTTCTAGAGATTGGTCTAGAAATACAAAAGCACTACTGACCGGCACGCTGCAGGATGTTAAGACCTAAGCTATACGCCTGTGTTCTACCACAACCTTAATAACAATGGGAAAGCCGGTCTAGGGAGACATTCGTAACTTTATATTCATATGTCAGAAAGAAGGAGTAGGAAAGGATGTATCTATTCTTTTCTTTCACGTGATTTTAACAACGGGTTTAATCCCCAATAGAACGAAAGGAAGGAAAGAAATATTTTTTTTTTTGGTTCTTTTTTTCGGAGCTGGGGACCGAACCCAGGGCCTTGGGCTTCCTAGGCAAGCGCTTTACCACTGAGCTAAATCCCCAACCCCAGAAATATTTTTTAAAAACCAGATACCAAATCTAAAATAGGAAAACCTCAGGCATGGGGTGGGGAATATTACAGAAAACTCAAGACCACCCAGGGCTACAAACATACATCAAGTCCTTTCTCAAAAGAAAAGGGGGGGGGGGTCTACAGAGCCAGATATTGATTCTTTGGGGGAAATTAAATTAATAAATCCCCCAAAAGAATGATGAGAATGGGGATGGGGGAAGAAGAGAAGCCAGCACTCACAAATAGGCATCAGTGAGTAGATGTGGCCAGCTCTCATGAGACAGAAATAAACACTATGAGCAACTCAACAGCAGCAAGTGTGACGTTCTTATGAGATGAAGAAATTACTGAAAACACGCGTGACAGTAAGTGCTGTCAGCCTGACCCACCACAGACTCACGTGGGGAAAGTCTTGATGAGTCTACAGTGGGCTGGCCTATGGGCGTGTATCTGAGGCTTGTCTTAATCAAGCTAATGGATGTGGGAAGAGCTGGCCCATAGTGAGTGGCACCATTCCCTAGAGAGAAGGTCCTGAAGTGTGTCAGAGAGCAAGTGAGCAAGGGGACATACGTTTATTTGTCCTGACTGACAGCTGCTAAAAGCTCCTACCTTGATTTAGGTAAAACGAAGGAAAAGCTGCCAATATTTACCAAACTCCATTGAGGAGAGGAGTAGGTAGCACCTCTAACACTTTATGAGGCACCCATTGCCTCGATCCCAAACACAGCCCTTCACACTGTAGTCCAAAAACATAGCAAAGCACTGTTGAACATATTTACAAATAAAAATGTTAAGAAAACATAGCAAATTTAAAGGATTAACATACAAAAATATCATATTACACCTAGTGAGATTTGACCTAAGAATTCCGGGTTAATTCAATATTTAAAAATGAGTCACTTCACCAGGGAACTAGCAGGGAGACAGCTCATGAGGTCATCAGATACGAAAAGAGTATTTCAGAAAACTCAGCAGCCCCTACTGCTAAAAACCTGCAGCAAACTATAAACAGAAGGTAATATTCTGAATTCTACAGAGTACTTCAAAAAAACTGAGAAGGAAATAGGAAGCATAATCACATCTTTCAAAAGGAAATGAAGGAAGAACTTCCCTTAAGGGAGAAACCACCAAACTGGGATTTTTAGTAGGTGCCAAAGGGAGCACTCTTGCTGGTAATGGACAGTATGGCTTCACAGCTACAAAAATACCATACAGGTAACTGTCAGAATTGTTGACCAAGTCCAGTAAGATTTCTGAATATATAGAAAAACATATTTATAGATAATTGTGAAACCAATTATAACAATTTTTAAACACATTTACAATAACAATTTCAAAATTCAAAAAGGTGCTCTATACACCAAATTACAAAAATAGAAAGATCGGAAGGAAGGGAGGAAGGAAGGGAGGGAGGAAGGGAGGGAGGGAAGGAGGGAGGGAGGAAGGCTGGCCGGCCAAGGACCAGCCTTGACTGGAAGACAAACCTTGGATCCCAGCTATGTTGGCCTATGTTCTGCTGAATACAGCTTTCCAGTCAGCCTGCTTTTTGTTTTGCCTTCTTTCTTTCTGATCTGCTTACTATAGATATCCCCCACCACCGTCTGACTTTCTCTCTGTCTCTGTGTGTCTCTGTCTCTCTCTGTCTCTTTCTCTGTTTCTCTGTGTCTCTCTCTCTGTCTCTCTGTCTCTCCTCTCTCTCTCTCTCTCTCTCTCTCTCTCTCTCTCTCTCTCTCTCTCTGTGTGTGTGTGTGTGTGTGTGTGTGTGTGTGTGTGTGTGTGTGTGTGTGTGTTCTCTCTTGCTATTCTAAAAATTTCCCTGGACAGCTCATCTCTTGCAGATCCTAATAAGCCCAGTCCTTTATTTTTCATATAAATCTAGTCATTTACTTCAGGTTCTTGTTTGATTATCCTATGAATCAGCATCCCAGGACCCCAACCCTTTAATTCTTAGGATATGGCAAGCACACATTTTCTTTTAACATTGCAAAGGAATTCAGAGATCTGCCTGCTTCTGTTAAGCACAGATGCTAAGCTAGGTGGGTGGGACCCTGTCCTGAAATTACAATTTCTACTACTGCTGGGCCTAAACTTGCTGTATCCCAGGCCAACCCTAAACTCAGGAATCCGTCTGCCTTTGTAAGCATACAAAAACAAACAAACAAACAAAAAAGAAAACAAAGCAAAACGAACCTTAGCTGGGTGGGATCTCCTGAAATGACCACTTCCTAAATCTCTTTACCTCCTTTCTTAGTATCTTTCTGACAAGTTGACTCACAGTGTACCTGCTTCTGTTGCTTTAGCTTCGTGAAGTCCCTCATATAACTCATATTGCATCCTTATTTTTTGCATAGTTAAGAAATTATATACATTTGAACTCATGTTTTTAGAGTTCTTTTTTTTTTTTTTGGTTCTTTTTTTTGGAGCTGGGGTCCGAACCCAGGGCCTTGCGCTTCCTAGGCAAGCGCTCTACCACTGAGCTAAATCCCCAACCCCGTTTTTAGAGTTCTTTTCTACAACCTAAAGGGCTGGTCCTGAAGGTCCCAGCATTTACCATTTTGCTGAGACATTAGCCACACCTTTGCCTCCCACACTCATGCTGTCTCTGATTATCATGAAGTCATTGACGTTATCAGGGAGAACATTCCTCGGAGGAACGTGAAAATATATGCATTATTACACAAACAAGCCATATGTCCACAGCAGCCATCGACACTCACAGCTGGCCCTGTCCCAGGGGCAGGCACCATGTCAGTCTGTCCCCACCAAGGCCATGCTGGACCCGGCAAAGAAAGAAGAGGAAGAAGAAGGTAAACCAAAATGAAGAGAAATTAAAAATCCAGGGCCTAGAAGACTTCCCATTATACTCTTGTCAACGTCTAGATGGAGCTGTACCCCAAAGGATCTCATCAGAAGGATTTCTGCAAGGTTCATGTTTAGAAACAAGTGTTTTTATGGAAACTGAGAGATTTAATCTGCATTTTCTGTGGAACTGCAAAGGATGAGTGTGGTAAGACACTCTCAAAGAACACAACTGGGGGACTGAACAGGGCAGCGAGTGCATTTTGTAAAAGTGGGGTAATTAAAACGGCACTGTTTAATCTCCGACAAATAGGCCAGTGGGGCTGAATGCTCTCAGTGATCTCATTTGTGAAAAACGTGACACCAGTGCTGACATCAAGCCAAGGGAGGTGGGATCGGCCTCCTACCCAAATGTACGCAGTTCAGACACGAGACTGGTGATGGATGTCACACATGGCCAGGAGGAGAACAGGAAGCCAGGAAGGCTGGCCCACATGTGGCACCAGTAACCGGGGAGAAAAGAGAGGGGCCTTGAAGGTCAGGAATTTAGGCCTTGGAGGAGTCTGCAGGCAATAACAGGGCTCACGAGTTCGAAGTCATCAGTACCAAGAGCCATGGTGTTCAACCCTTCTTAGGATGGCTGTGGGGCAGAAAGCGGATGAGAAGGAACTCTGAAAATCGCCAGTCTTCAAACAGAACCGTGAAGGCATTGATTAATTATGCTGGGTCCACTGGTCACCCAAGAAAAGGAAAGCAAAACTTGGCATCTACTTCAACTCAGGCATTCAGAAGTCAAAACAAAGCAAAACAAAACAAAAAACAAAACACCTCAAAGTGAAAACAACAAAGCTGCAAAAGTTTTAATTACAGGGGCTGAAGAGGTAGCCAAGTGGTTAGGAACACTGGCTGTTCTTCTAGAGGATCTGGGTTTGACTGCCAGCACCCACATGTTGGCTCATAACTGACTTTAGCTGCAGGGCATCTGTCCTGCTCCATGGGGACATACTTGCAAGTAAAACACCCATATATAGCTATTAATCAAAAACTTAAACGTTAATAATCTTTTAAAAGAACTGCAGAGTGCTTTCAAATTTTTGGAGTGTATAATGTTCTTAAGGGGACATTTACCATAACGACAGGCTGATAACCCTTCATCAAAAGCTACCATTGAAAATAAGATAGAAAGCATCTAAGAAAAATTTCTCCAACACACACACACACACACACACACACACACACACACACACACACTACATCTCCAACATATAGATGTTGGAGAAATATAGCAAACGCACACATATATGAACTCCAACAAAGCAATATAAGGAAAAAGGCAGCAGAAAAAAACAAACGAGCGAAGTACCTGCACGGTGACTTCAAGTAAGATTTACAAAAACAATAAAGAAAGTTCTAAAAGGATATTTAGCTTCATTAGTATTCTGTGAAATGCAAATTTAGGCTACAGGATCTCACTACATATCTGCCAGATATAAAATTAAAGCTGACAACAGCAATTAGTAACAAGATGTGAAGCAAACTCAACCCTGGCACTTAGAGCTGAAAGTGGGATTTGGAACAACCACTTCAGAAAATGGATTAGCCCTGTTCACTAAAACACAAATGCATCCAGGTCCTACAGCCTTTTCATCAGATCCCTAGAGAGATATTCCCTTAGAAATGCAATCGTGTGCTCCCAACTTAATAAGGATATTCTTAGGATCAATAATGACCACAAAATGAAAAAGGATATTTGTCCATCAAATGAAAAAAAAATACAAAGTCTTGCATATCAACGTCATGTAAACATAGAACAGCAATTGTCAGTAAATGACAGCCGCCCTCAATGCCCCTGGATGACTGACTCATAAGCACAACAAGATATGAAAAAAGTTATCTCAAAATAGTACATTAATTATTTTAAAAATCAAAAATTAGTAAAAATACCACATGGTAATAGGATTCAAGCAACCTTTGGGCATAGCAGCTGTTGTGATATGAATGGGAAATGTTCCCCCATGGAGTCACATGTTTAAACACTTGGTCCCCAGCTCATGGCGCTGTCTGGAAAGCCATGGAACCATTTAGGATGTGGAACCTTACTGCAACAAGCAGGTCCCTGGGGGAAGTCATCAAGATATTAGAGCCTGTCGACTCTCTGTGTCTTAATCTGCACACATGTGAGGAGTTCCAGATGTCCACTTCTGCTACTGTGGAACCGCCTGGCATCATGCCTTCCCTTACACTTCAAGTCGAAGTAAACCCTTGCTTCCTTTCTCAAGTTGCTTTGCCACAACAATGAAAAAAGTAACTAACATAGAAAACTGGTACCAAAAGTGGGACCTTAGCTATGATAGACCTGACTATGTGGTTCTCAGGTCTTTAGAGTTATTCTGTAAGGGGAATGTGGAAAAGTTTGGAACTTTGGACTAGACAATTTCTAATGCGCTTTAAATGTGCTGTTCCAGTGGAAGTCAGAAGAAAATAATGGCAAGAGTAATGTAAACAGTGGGGGACTAGCTCATGAGGTTTAAGAGGGCAGTGAGAACTCTCTCAGGGGTGAAGAATAGAGGCTGTTCTTATGTTCTGGGAAAGAATCTCACTTCATCGTGCCTCTGCCCTGAGACTTTGAGACTGAATTAAAATGTAATCAGCTACTTTGTTTGGTGAGAAAATTTTTCAAATAGGAAAGCATTTACCCTGTAGTATGGTTACTACACACTGAATTTATCTAGGTTTGCGATGAAGGAGAGCAAGTGGAATAGAGGGATAAGGGTATAGTTTGCAAAAGAAAACGTACAGATGCAGTCAAGGCAGGTTGTAAACAGCATTGATATTAATTAGCATCACTGAAAATAAAACACTGCATGCTCTGCACTGAGACAAAGGGAAAGGTATCCTGAGAGCAAGACTTCATCCAGTGAAGGGTCCTGCTTGTGAAATAAAAACTAATTCAAAAGAATCTAAATTAAGAATATCACTATAGGAGTTCCTTGTCCAAATGCAAGCATACAGGCAAGTGCTTCCTCGGGGTCAACCTCAAAGAAACACACAGGTTACTGTAATGGTCATCCAAGGTCAGGCTATTTCATGAACTGACAGCAGAACTATATACTATTATCTATGCAGTATTGGTTTTATGGGTATGAGAGATGCAAGAGACTATTGGAGGCTAGGGCCAAAATGTCCAGAAAGTCATAGAACCTAGGCAATATGTAGCACTGTCAGGTTCTCTGCAAGGCGGCCCTGAGGCCACTGCATGGAGCTGGAAAGGGAAAACCTAAATTGCAGTGGGAGCCCCAGGATGTTGATGATGCAAAGACAATAGAAGTCTTTACAAGAAACTTCAAGCATATAGTTGATCTGCCCCAAGGGAGAGGTTTCACGTACTGTGGACAGCCAGATTGGGGGAAGAGGTCACCTCAATGTACTTAGAACCCAGAAGAGTCCATCACAAGCCCCAGAGGCTGGACATGTTTGCCCTGCTAGGTCTTGGTCTTGCTATGGACTGATCTTTCTTTGCTATGCTCCCATTCCTCTTTTGAGTGGTAATCTTTATGTTATTGTTTATTAAAAGTATATAACTTGGATTTTTTGTTTTTTTTTTTTAATAAGAGCTCACAGCTAAGAGGTTGTCTCCAGTCTCTGTGAAGGCTATTCTTGGTTGTCAACTTGAAACACCTGGGAAGAGAGGCCATCGTCTGCCTCCATCAGATTCACCTGTGGTTGGGCATGTCTGTAGGCCATTTTCTTGATTGCTCACTAATATAGGAGGGTTGATCCCACTCTGAGCAGTACCATCTCTAAGCAACTGGGCCCAGGCTATATAAGAAAGGTAGCTGGATGTAAGCTAGGAGCAAGCCAGTAAGCAGTCAATTCTCCTCCTAGATTTCTGACTCAAGCTCCTGTCTTCAGTTCCTGCCTTGGCTTCTCCCAACAATGGATTGTAAAGTATAAGACAAAAGAACCTTTTCCTCCCAGAGTTGCTTACTTGGGAAATGTTTTATCATAGATACAGAAACCAAACTAGAAGCATCTCAAAAGAGACTTTGGACTTCCAGTGGTGTTGGGATTGGTAAAGACTATACGACTTTCAAAGTGTGACACAGTGCATTGTGGGTGGCTTCCTTCACTGCTGAAGTGTTTTTTTTTTAATTCCTTTTTAGAACTTGGACACTTTAGCAGAGTGGGATCTTGCCCTGAGGTCATCACTATCTTTATTCCACATTGCATCAAGCTTTTCTTTAAACTTTTTATCTCTTTGAGCACGAGACTTAGCTTAGTACCTTAGCTTTCCAGGTACTCCCTTTTCTCCTCAAACTGCATTTTTTCTTTGCTTGGCCTGTTCCTTTTCATTATAAATGTGCACAGTGACTACTAATAACTATAGTACACAGTTGATACTAGACTGTCTTGAAATCTCTTCTTCCAAAGCCATTAATCCAAAACTCTTCAATCTAGGTTCAGGGAGATTATTAGGGCAGGGCAAAAAAGCATCCACTGTCTTTGCCAAAATGACACAAGAATGATCTCTAGGACACTTACTAATAGTATTCCCCTCTGAAACCCCTTGAGCCAGGCCATCACAGTCTACATTGTTCTAAGTATCATCTTCTTCTGTGCTCCTACAAATATAATCCATCAATCCCTGCTTAAAGTGTTCAACTGCTTTCCTAATCTGATGTACCAGAATCCACATTCTGCTGACAAGCAGCGTGGTCAGGTCTGTCCTAGCAATACTTCACCTATATGTACCAACTTCTTTATTAGTTACTGTTCTACTGCTGTGACTTAGAGATACCATGACTAAGTCAACTATTCTAAGAGAGCACACCTAATTGGAGGCTTGTGTACTATTTCAGAGGGTTAGTCATTATCAGCATGGCAGCAAGAAGAAAGTCCTGGTGCTGGAGAAGAAAGCTGAGATTTCTACCTCTGTATCCTTAGGCAGCAGGAAGAGAGAGCTCCTGGGCCTGGCTTAGGGTTTTGAAACTTCAAAGCTTGCCCCTAGTAACACACTTCCTCCAACAAGACCACACCCACTCCAACAAAGCCACATCTCCTAATCCCTACTAAGTATCACCACTCTCAACTCATGGACTCAACATGACACAGAGTTGAGGCATTCTTTAGAAAGATGTTCTGCCTGTGGACTGCAGCTTTGCCCATGAAGGAAGAAGCTCAGCTACCCTTCTTCACAGCCTTTCTGATGGATCTTAGGCCTGCCTACACAGACTGCATCACCACATAAACTACTTCCTCACAATCTCTTAAACCCCATTCCTGCTGAGCCTGGTGCTGAGCCTTGGCTGGCAGGCTAAGAATCCTACGTATCCTCTATGGCTCTAGCACATTCCAAAACTGAACTGCTGACACTCCTACCTAAACAAAAAAAAAAAAAACAAAAAAAAACAGGGGTGGTCTGTTATTCCCTAAGGGTCCAAAGCGTAGGTGTTGTATATCTTGACAATTCCATGGGTAATTCATAGCACAAGTAATGGGAATAAGCTTGGAGAGGTGAACCTGATTGAAGTAAGTAGGTTTCTTCCTTCCCTACAGAACTTCCCAAGGCCTGTATTTAGCGTGACTCTTGGGGACTGTCCGGCTGGGGATATGTGGACTATATTCAGGACTGTCTTATGGGACTCCACAGAATACAGTTTGGGAAAGCCTACTTGCACAGTGCTGTCATTAATTAGAATTGGACATAATTAACCCGATCTGAATATCATTAATGAAAAATTACATACAGAAAAGGCTGACTTCCTTCAATTTAATCACACTAATTATGTTGTGCTCAACCCAGCCGCAGCTCCCCATGCTAGTTTCTTAGCACATTTTTCATCTTTTTACAAGGGGTGTTGGTGATTTTTTTTCCCCTTCTCTTAATGCAACTTAAAAAAAAACCTGCCAGTGTTAGAGAAGTTTCCAAATATTTGAAAACACATTTGGAATCTGAGAACAAATAATCAGGGCCACCACCACGTGTCCTTCATGCCTCTTCCAGAGGACACTCAGGATCAGAGGGCACCCATCAGCTGCACACCCCACCAAACCCACAACTCTTGAATTCTAATAATTAATTCTAAGAAGGTAGAATTAAATAATGACCCCATACTTCCAGGTCTCCCATTACCCATGAAGCACTGGGCTAAGGACATGGAACGGCGGTCATGGAGTCCACACCAATATTAGAGATCAGGAGTAGAAGACCAACAGAAGGCTCAGGCTTCCAACCAACACCCCAAAGGCTGAGTTGTGAGCCTTGTTTGGGAAGAAATTCAGAAGTTCATAAGAGAAAGATGAGCCACACATGGCCCAAAGCAACCTGGAATATAGTGGCTGAAAACACCGGGCTACATCACTGAGCACAGCCTGGCTCATGAGAAATCACAACACCATAAGGAGGAGGCTAATGAAGAACCATCTGTGAAAAGGTGGGGCCAGAAGCCAGCCAGTTAGTAGGTCCACTAGGAAATGAAAGCAAGGTGGCACAGAGGAACACACAAGTACAGATGTGGTGTTTACCACAGCATCTCGTGCGCGCACGCGCATGTATGTGTGTGTGTGTGTGTGTGTGTGTGTGTGTGTGTGTCGGGGTGCACACATGCACACACAATCTTGCGTATGTGATTATGTGTGGGCAGGTACATGTGCACATAAAGAGAAAATCAGGTTCCATTCCTTAGGTACCATTCATGCTTCATTTTTAATTGTGTTTTGATTATTTTATTATATTTATATGTATTTTGTATATGTGTATAGACAAAGAGCGTTTGGAAGTCAGGAGACAATTTGAGGCACTCACTTTTCTCCCAGAATTAAACTCAGGTCATCTGGCTTAGGAACAAGAGCCGGCTGAGCTGTCTTGCCAGTCCCTAGATCTTGTTATTGGATACAAAGTTGCTCACTGGGCGGGCTGTGGAAACCCCAGGGATGCACCTGTCTCTACCTCTCCAGTCTGGTATTTATTAAAAACAGGTGCCATCACACCCAGGCCTTTGTAAGTGGGTCATGAGCATCAAACTTCAGTTTTCATGTTTACAAGGCAAGCATTTAACAACTGAGCCATCTCCCCAGTCCTACCACAACCTCTTCTTCCATCAACTTTATAAGTTAAAGAGAACAAAGAACAGAGAGGCAAAGACCCATGAGACCTCGCCATTCAGGCTTAACCATAATTATTATCAATTTCTCTAACCGCTAGACTCACAACATCAGTAAAGACATTCTTTCTATGTAGAAAGGGCCCTAGCAGCTTCTATTATGTCTTTATTTCATTTGAAAATAAAGTTCAATGTGATCTATGGTAATTTCTATGTGTCAGCTTGACTGGGCCATACCCATTGTGAGTTCTGGCCACCTCTCTTGGCGTATTTTTGGAAGATGTGCATTTGTACTGGTGACCTGGGGAAAACAGATGGCCCTCACGGGCTTAGGGGGCCTCCAACAATCCAAGGAGGGCTGGAATAGAGCAAAGAAGTGACAGGAACTGCTCTCTGTCTGACTGCTTGAGCCTGGATATTGGTGCCCTGCCCTCTGTACTATGAGGCTGTCGGGCCTGGGCAGAAAACTTCACTGCGCACTCTAGTTCTTGGGGCTGTGTGGCCATGGGCTCTGCTTGATCTCCAGTTTGTGACAGATCGCAGGACCCTGTTACATGTGAGCCAGTAACTGTAATACAATAAACCCATTTATAGTGAATCTTAAGATATGTAAATGATAGGTTAATAGATTGGCAGATCTTGAGGTTGATCTCATGACTTCTGACTTTCTGGGAAACGTTGACTAACTCATGACCAACAAAAAAGCATACACGCGTAAGTGTGGAATGGTTGGGTCACGGGGTTCTACATTCTGTTCTTTTTATAAACTGTGCAGTTGCTCTCTGGGGGGCTTTTAACCAATCTGCCCTCAATAAGTGAGGTATGAAAGCCTTCCTTGCTCATCACATTCTTGGTTTATCCAAATCTGCCAAAATGTGGGTGTGAAAGAAACCACGTCTCATTGTCTATCTTGGCAGCCTCCCAGTTGAAGACGAGAAGTGTTCATTTGTCTTCTTTTCATGATATTTGTCCATTTTTCAATTCTCTTATCTTTTCCTTATTGATTTAAAAGAGTTCTTTGCACAGACTAAAAGCTAATCTCGTACAGTAATCCATTATGACTACTGCGACTATTTAAAGTGCTTACTGACATATAATTAATTGTTCTTTTGAGAGAGGGAGTGGAATGTCTTCCTTGTACTTTAAACTTTTCTTCTTCATGTACAGGTCTTCTCATCCATGTGGGCTATAATATGGGATCCTACTTTACCTTTTGCTACGTAATCAATTAGTTGTCCTGCAGGTCACTGCTAAATTATGAAGCATCTCCTACTGGTCCATATGGTGAATTCTTGACCTCTAGCTAGAGTCACTATTGTGGAAAACAGTAGATACTTTAGGAGTCTGGGATCTGGTTGGAAGACTAGAATCACCCTAAGGACAGGCTGCGGAAGGTTGAACTGATACGTCTGGTTCTTTCTCTGCTCCATGGACACCATAATATGAATTAAATGTCTTACCACACCTCCTGAGATCTGCCATCCTCTCACACGCCTACCCCACCATGCTGGACAGAAACCTCCGAAACCATGAGCTTAGAATACTTCTTCCCCCTTCAAGTTGTCTTCATCAAGTTATGTTGTTGTGGATTGAACAACAATGGCCCTCATAGGCTCGTATGTTTGAATACTTGGTCCACAGTTGGTCGCACTGTTTGAGAAGGATTAGGAAGTATGACCTTGTTGGAGAAGGTGTGTCACTTGGAGCAAACCTTGAAATCTCAAAAGCCCACATCATTCCTAGTTAATGCCCTCTGCCTCATGCCTATGGATCAAGGGGTGAGCTCTCAGCTCTTCCTTCATTCACCCAGTCTTAAACTCGAACCTCTGGAATGGTAAGCCAAGTTAAATGCTTTCACTCACATGTTGCCTTACCCAGCCTGCTTTATCACAGCCATAGAAAAGCAACTAAGACAGGCATCTTGCCATGCAATAGGGAAAATACCAAGCAGGATCATTGCCTCTGGGACCATAGCACAGCCCAGCCCTCCCAGGTTCCCACACATACGATGTCTTACCATAAGAGTCACTTTCTGTGTCACCTGGGCCTCTGCCACCACACAAATACCACAGTCTCAATCACGGCAGCATGACATCCAGAAACCACAGCCCCAGCATAATGCCACCCTCTCAGTGCTCTGGCTCTGTGTGCTTTTTTAAACATGGTTTTCAGGGCTTCACACGGCCCCGACACATGTCTGTGCTGGAGCGGGAGCAGCTCTGGTTAGTCCAGCAGCCATCTTCATAACTGCAACACCTCATTCCTGATACTCCGAGCCCTCTACAGTTTAAATACAGTTTACTTGAGTCTCGGGGATTCTACAGGATAACCACTGAGCTGATGACCTTGCTTCCCAGGCATTCTGTCAATTGAGGCCCAATATACACGCAGAGAGTAATGAGGACTACAGATCCATTATTCCGGGCAAAAACAGAAAAGGATCTCAAAACTTCACGGTACATGGAAGCCCATCTATAAAGTTATTTTACTACAAGACACCGGGCATATCATGGGTATTAGTATTCTACGATTCTAAAATGGCTCCATTAGCAGTAGAAAAAGATCGAAAGCCAGGCCTTTGGTTCTTTTTGCTACTCTCCAAGCAGAGATTCATTCTGCCATAATTGACATTTAGAACTGTCCATTTCATCACCACTTTTCTTTCTAAGAAGGAATATGCTTTCCTTCAGGGACACGGTAGGGAAGGGTGATGAGCACGCTTACTTTAATGATGGGTTATCGCACTGCAGAAGGTAAGAGCGCTCTGCAGGGCCTCGGCTATTGCAACTGCTGCAGATCTTCTGTCAGTATTTCAGAACACACAAAATCCCTTCAGGACTTTTTAGAATCTCGAAAGGAAAACAAAACAAACAAAAAAAAACAAAAAACAACAACAACAACAACAACAACAACAACAAAAACCAGAACCTTCTACTTTGAACTGTGATAAACCTGGAGTTCATTTTGGAAGATTCTGAGGTACCAGTTTCACAGGGGATAGTTCCTGGAGGTTAGGAGGGATCCAAACAATTAGAATTTCCCTCCGGTTCATGAGGCTACATCCTCATTATGAAGGCCACCCCTCACAAGCTGTCCTCCCCACAAGTTACAAGCAAAGCCTTGTCCCTTTACAGAACCCGGCCCTCCATGCTCTAACATTTTCAAAGCTGAGAAAGGCCTGATGTGCCTCTTGAGATCGAGGGTGAAATATGTGCACAACCCTTTACAGAAAATATAACGAGACAGGAAAGGCCTACGGAGAGCACAGAGTCAATCTATAGAGTACGGAAAAACTGAAGACAGAAAACCGGTTGAGAAACACCCAGCCGAGACCCATTAGAAGCCACAGAACAACTCTGAGGCTCCACCTTGTCCCCCAGAGTGGCTCTGACTGTTCTACAACTCCTAACTGCTTATGAATACACCACAGCCAAGAGCCACTGCATGATATATCCACAACATTTGTGGCAAGAACTTTGCCAATGTATTGCATAGGAATTCCTGCCTGTGCAGAGCACTGGTCTTCTGAGTAACCCCTCAAACATGAGGTAGATGCTGGATTAGAAAAGGAAACTGAGAGAGCTACCTTGCTTTACAAAAACAAACAAACAAACAACACAACTACATATGATCCATGGACTTGTACTACCAGAGCCTTGACTCCAGAATCCCACCCTTACCCCACTAAGTCTCTTCTTCATCCTAAGAACTGCTACGTAGCTTCCCCACCCAGGATACTCAAAGTTTCCCTCTCCTTCTGAAAACCACAGACAATCGCCTCCCTGTGACTGACACAGCACTGTTACTCCATCCTAGCCCAGTGACTGTTCCTTGTCATAAACCCAGAGGAAGTCATGGAGCTGAGCAGAGGGCTGACTGGCTCTGGGTTAGTTCACAGAGATGGTGTAATGCTCGGCTTCCTGACCTTAACAATCCTCCCCTAATCTCCAACCACACCCTGGCCCATTCAGCAGGTTCCCTATGTCCAGGCCAGGTACTACACTTCCGGCCCAGGAAGATAAGCCAGTTCCCTTGCAATCCAGAATTTACCTTTCCACCTTCCCCTTTGCAAACACAAGGCTGGCCTCAAGCTCTGTCCTGCCGGTCCTACTGGACAAACACAGGCAGATGGTAACCTGGGACTGCCTGGCTTCTTTCTGATCTAAATCGGATGTCTTGTGCTTGACTTCCTAGCATTTCCCACTGGCTGGCTTCTCAAAGCGTACTACAAGTTGAGTAACCCTTATCTAAGACGCTTGGGACTAGATGTGCTTAGGATTTCAGAGTGTTTAGACTTAGCATTTGGGGGTAGGGGGGTGTGTTTATTGTGTTTTGCTTGCAGTGTGAGAGAGACTGACCCTGGGTCTTTGCACACTAACATGATTCGACAGCATTTAGGATGTCTAATTTTCAGACTGGGCACACTCAACCAATAGCAGTTGTCTGTGTTGGCTACTGACAGGTTAGCTGCTCATCTCAACCTTCAGTGCATAGACTCTCCAGAGGGAGGAACACTAACCTGAGGGAAAAAGGACAAAAAGTGTTTGCACATACTGCTGTATGTCATGTGGTGGGCAAAGGCTAGTTCCAGGCAAAGCCAACAAGCAGTGGTGAGCTCAGGATCTGTCTACTCCTTGGCAGTCAATCAAACACCAGCCTCAAAGGTCTCAGGAACACAGAACTATACCCCTTCATTTCTCTGGAAATGGACATGGAACCGGTCCATCTGCCCTGTATTATTCTTCTGCTGAGGCAATCCCAGTTTGCATATGGCGAAAGCAAGAAGGAATTGTAGGCAAGACCAACTAGCTCCATGCAAGACTGCTTCTGATGTCTTACCAGAAATGAGTGCCTTGATAATGTCCTGAGAACTCTCCTGGTGATCCAGTCTTCCTGGAATAAAGCAGAAGGAACAGAAGAAATGACTTAGTTCTAGAAATGGCAATGGGGCTCTTCCATGCACGCAAATTTAAAAGTGAGGATTCCAAAAGTGAATGAACTATAATTCTAATGAGAGGACAGAAAGCACCCTAAACAAATAATTAAAAATGTTTCTTTAGCCATTTCACTGCACGATTATTGCCTTAGAAAAAACCGTGTTGGGTAAATAATGATGGCTTATGTACCCTTCTAGAAGGAGAGGCTACCTGCATATTAATGAAGCTCTTCAAAGGCCTCATGAATATGCATCTTCCCACAACAAAGCCTGACCCCAGCAGTTGCAGAACCCTTGTTCTATGACACTTTCAAAGAAGGCTGGGGTCCAAGGGAGGGTTGGGGGACAATGAAGAGTTGGTGAAAGAAGAGAAGGGATTTCCTCACTCTCTCAGTCAAGGGTCTCTGCCCTCCCTCCTGGCCATGAGGTTCATTAGAGAACTGGAAAGAGGACCAGGCCCCTCAACTTCCCTACACAACTTCCCTATACTGCTTTACAAATGAGAGCCCAACAGATCTGGGTTGCATCAGGAAGGAAAGCAGGGTTTATCTGTCCTCAGAATTGACTCTAATCCCCTTTCTCCATATGCTTCAGCTAAAATGATGAAAACATAAAGGATTTTCTTTACTTTTTGTGGTGTGTGTGTGCATGTGTGTGTGTGTGTGTGTGTGTGTGTGTGTGTATGTGTGTGTACATGCATGTGTGTGTGCATGTGAAGGTCAAAAGCCAATATCAAGCTTCTTCCTCCCCAGTTTTTCTCCTTATTTTTAAGACAATCTCTCTGAGCCCAGAGCTCACTAACTGGCTAATCTGTAACTTCAGGTGTCCTCAGGTCTCTGCCCTCCTAGAGCTAAGGTTACAGACCCAGGATACTGTACCCCGAGTTTTACATGGATGCCTGAGGTTACACACTCAGGTTGTTCTCTGTGCAGGGTAAACACATTACTCATTGATCTCCCCAGCTCCACTGCTGCCTTTTAAAAGGCTGTGTCCTGAGGCCTTCCAAGGCAGAAACCTGGGACAGAGGCTTCATAGTTCATAGGGAGCTGTGCTCATCTCCTACCTGCTGAGAGGTCAGAGGTCAGAGAGGGCGGCTTCATTCACTGGAGAAAGAAAAGGGTCTTATCTACTGGCGGGAGCAAACAACAGCTTCCACTCTGGACTTGCAAGATCACATTACCAACAAAGCCAGATGGCCATTCTCAGTTCCCTGGGCAGACAATCTTAGCAGCAGGTCCTCCCAGCATTGGAGAATTTCATCTGTCCCAACCTAACCCAGGAGAACGCCTCAGGCCCAGAAAAAAACGATGACTAGAATCCTCTAAAGGACTGGAAAGGGACCCGCAGACCCTTCACCTCTGTGCCCTTGTTAAAGTGGCAGGGGACTGGTATTCACATAGCTGCACAAGTCTTTCCCAAAGGTCTGGTGTATATGTAGCCTTACAGATGCTGGCTCTCTAGAGAGGCCTCTTTATCACACCCAAGCGAAGTGCACTAAGGAAGCGCTTCAACCACATATTCACTTCCCAAAGTGCAGTCAGTATGGGCTGCTTGCTTCCTGTGTGTGCCTCAACAAAAGCCTGCACAGCCTCTGGGTGACTGTGAAGGAAAGTGACTATTGAGCACTGTGTCAGTTAGCACAGTGCTTAACCACAGCACAGCCATGAGGATCCAAGGTCCACTCCCCTCCCACTCACACACAAAGAAAAGCCAACCATGGTTTGTACTTGAAACACCAGCACTGAGAGGTGGAGATAAACCGATCCCTGGAACATACTGGCCAGCCATATCCAGGCCAATGAGAGAACTTATCTCAAAAAGCACGATAGGTCACACCTATGCAGTGACACCTGAGGTTGACATCTGGCCTACACACACACACACACACACACACACACACACACACACACACACACAATGGGGAGGGAGCAAGATAGGGAGAGTAGAATGCACACATATCATCCATTACATTAGGAAAATAAGGCAGGCAGAAGAGAAGAGGAAAAAGCTATCTGAAAGGCAGTTGGATAAGCGGCATCTAATGAACCCCCAGGATAGCAACTGGAGCCACACTCACATCAAATAAATGTCCTGGTACATAGTATGAGCTTGCCACCAGGATCCTTCAGAATCAATTAATTACTGAGTCAGTGCATAGCATGCTTGGTACAGTTCTGTGAGCAAAACACTTCACTCACATATGAGGAACTGGCACCACTGTTCCTCTGTTGGTTGAGAGGTAGCTCTCTGAGGTCCCAAGCTAGTCAACCAGTGCTGAGATCTGGAGACGGCTTGTCCTTTATAACCCTGTCAGAGTTCAGTTTGTGCTGTGAGATATTTACAGATGATGACTTAATTCTGCCCATGGTGCTTGAGGAAGGTGCTGGGGCTACGGGGACCTTGGGAGACAATCAGGACAGGACCAGCCATCTTGGGCTCTCACAGCTCACACTGGTGGCTTTATCAGAAGAAGGGGCAAGCAACCTGCTCTTTTGCTCACCACTTGAGGCTGTGCCTGCACCCCTGGGACTGCTGCCAGCAGAATGGCCTTCCCAATACGTAGCTTCTAACCCTGGACCTCCAGAACCAGGAACCAACATAAAGCATCTTTCCCCTGAAAGTACCCATCCATCCATAGGTGTCTATTGGCGTAACAGAAAATGGAGTGGTACAGGAAGAGAGACAGCCTCTGTCCTCCCCAGGAAGATTGGCCGAGAAACCAGATTCCCCACCCCACCACACAGGCTACACCCCTCCCCTTAAGGATGTGTCTCGGCTGCCATTCTAGACCATCTGGCACCACCGCGATTCATTGTGAGCCTGTGGAGGTCCTTGTGTGCGTTGGCTCTACACTCTTCTACCTGAACAGGGGCATCTAGGAGAAGCCCAGAAGTCATCCAGGGACTTCCTTCCCTGCCCTTGGAGGACTGCTACAGCTTCCTTCCCTAGAGAGCGCTCTTTCTCTCTCTCTCTCTCTCTCTCTCTCTCTCTCTCTCTCTCTCTCTCTCTCTCTCTCTCTCTCTCTGCAAGCTCTTTCTCCTCTGAGGCCCCTGAACAGGACAGAGTCTCATTCATCTGGAGCTGCACATCCCCCACCTGCTCCACATAGAGTCCCCAAGAAAGCACAAAATCCTCCAGCCTGGGAACGGTGGGGTGTGTTATACCTTACACAAATGTGAGGAAGCAGGCCCACATCTGAACTCAATTTAGAACCAGGCTTTAAGAGCCTATTTATAGGCTCGACGCAGCCGTCCCTGGTGGATGTGCAGTCAGGGCTCCTGTCCACTCTGATGCACTTGATTTGCATGCTTTTCATGTTTATCCTCTCCAGTTTCCCAGCAGCCCTTTAATTCAAATGCAAGGTCACCTACCACTTGGACCCCACCCCACACCAGGTTCTTACGCCCTCTCCAGGACCTTTATGAGAGCAGGGGAAGGCCCTTGAAGGCCAGAAGAGTCAGTAGCCATCCCTCTAGGTAACCTGATCATCAAAAAATATTCCAGCTCCTGTCAGCGGCTAAAAAGGACACAGATATAGCATGCCTGCTGGGGTTACCTGGGCTTCTCTCACTTCTACTGTGTCCAGCCATTCCTATCACTGCTGAACTCTTCCCCATTCCTTTCTCCCTCCCCAGGAGTGGGCATGGCAGGCCGCCTTAGCATTTGTGACTAGGCTTTGGTTTTGGATGGAGGTGGGAGGTGGTCGACTCCCTCCCCAAAGCTCAGCTTTCCGAGAAAGATATGCAAATTCAAGCCAAAGGAGTCCTCCTTCCCCATGCCTACCTTAGGATCCTCCAGGATTCAGGGCCTCCCACAACACCCTATCTTGGGAACCACCACAGAAGCAAAGGCACTCTGGGCTTTTGTTCAATCCACAACGAGAATTAGACACAGATAATACATCCAATAAATAGCTTTCAGCTATCTGATGTCATATGCTGCTCCTGAGGACCAGCTTCTCACAGGAAGATAACCATTATAATTTCTGGCAATCAGGTGCCAGGACTCATTAACTTCCTCACAGGACACCACTTTAACTGCCGCCATTGGTCCTGAGCTCTTCAACATGCAAGGTTCTGGGAATAAACTACTCTGTGGTCAAACTCAGCACTCCAAATGCTGTGTCTTTGGGCACTCCAGAAGCAAAGATTCCTTAGTGGAATGACTCAGAATTTACTGATTACTGAGTGTGTGTTTGTGTGTGTGTGTGTGTGTGTGTGTGTGTGTGTGTGTCTGAGTGCTCTGTGTATGTGCCACACACATATATACATATATATTTATATATAAATATATAAACATATATTCATATAGATATATAGTTAAGCAAATACATATAAATATATAAGTATAAATACAAGCATTATATAAATTTATATAAGTATGCTATATATAATATATAAATGTTATATAGAGAATATATATAAAGATATGTATATAAATATATATACAAATAGATATAAATATATACATAAATAAATACATATACAAATAAATATATAAATATCATATATATATATATATATATAAGCTTGGTAACACCCAACTTCCACCCCTGGCAGGGCAGCTCATTGAACCATCCATCTAAAGCCAAGGTCCCCAGGGAAAGAGCACATGTACGTACAGGGGTGGCACGGGCACATCAGAAGCAACCATTTTTCTTAGGAAATGTAAGGCAACTGTCACACCTTGATAAAGTCCCAGACCTGGAAGGGGTACGGAACTAGGACAATGGAGACACGAACACATCTAACCCACTGGTTAGACCTGAGAACTCTGATCCTATCCAGCCACACTGGAATCACCATTAGAGCGGCAGCAGGCTGGTTGGCTGCCACTAATAACCTGCTGACCACAGAGCTACGTAGGAACATCCGTGTGCTGACTGGAATACTCCACACTGTAAACGGCTAGATGCTGGACTCAGTTTTGGATGTCTAGAACCCTGTGCTCAAGATCAGGAAAGAGTAGAACGTGAAGTGGGATGATAACCCTGCAATAACCCAGGTGTCTATCTATGAACAGGACTTGGCCTCACACTACAGTGGCCCTGGGATGCCTCAGTGAGTCCCTGCTAGCAGGGTTGGTCTAGCTCCAGAAGCATCAAAGACAAAGGGTTCCTCCTGTACCCCTATGACATACCCTAGAACCGAACTCGTGTTGGTTGAGTTGCTTGTCCTGGGGCTGCCTCACTGAGAGAAGCAGGCACTGGACAGGTGGGCTATAGAATAGATGGTGTTCTGGGTCTCCTAGTACTAGAGACCCCGTCCAAACTGCCCTGGGAAGAATACAACAAGACGACTCACATCACCCCAGATGGAGCAGGACCCACACATCACCCAGGAGGGGTCTTCCTAGGATAGGAAAATAGATGTTCCCCAGACCACGGTGGCTGTCACTAACTGATGTGATACACAGAGACTGTGTTCAGGTGGACAGAACAGGCTTCTTCCAGGACAAAGAAGAAAAGGGGCCCAGAAGCACAACTCCAAGAGCCCGGTCTTAGCGGTGTTTCTGGGAACAAAGAGAGGCTGAGCTCAGAAAGGGTCCCCAGGTCCTCAGGGCCAGTGGGAAGAAGAGATGGTCACAGTGGGGGCCCAGGTACTGTTTATAAGAAAGATGTTAAGATTCTGAATCGCCAAGTCCCTAAGCTGACTGCAAAGTGAAGTCTTCAATGCTAATAACTCTATTTATAAAGATGAGAGTGTGTTATTTTCCTCCTGTGCAAGCTGCATCTTCAGAATAAAAAGCTCAACTCTCAAGACTCTTATTTGTGCAAATGTTTTGGGAACAAGCTGGATTTAAAGTGAGTCTTTGATGATCTCGAAGTTTCAAAAACAACTGCTTGTTACAGCAGGTGCTGCCGACTACGCTACTGGAGAGACTTAAAAATAACGTGCGAGCTGCCGTTACTAAAATGGATATGAAGCCCAGACTTGGAAAGATATATCATTCAAAGTTTGGAGGTGATTGGGCCGTGGCAACGAGCAACATTGAGCTATCAGCCTCTCACTTCCTGCTCCAGCTCTGAAAGCAAGAGACTGTGTGGGAGATGTCTCCACCGGTTCAGACTGGTTTTTTGCCTCTGGCAGAACCCTTGATACCACCCCTGGAGACAGAGTTGAGGGTACAGATGTGGGCCATTGGTTCGATGCTCAGAAACTTGTCCTCTAAACACCAGCCATCTCTCTCTCTCAGAAATGCATCAACGAGACAGCACTTGAACCTCCCTCTGGGGTTCACCCAGCATCTGTTTCTGCAGAGCCTACTCCAAGGCACCATCAGTCACCCAGGACACAACGACAGCTGGTCAGTAACGTACCACACTGATGACAGATGTCACAGTATCCACGTGACATAAAACGGCACACACGTGACACTAGACAGAGATTACATGATCAGTGATGGCACAGTACCTTAGTGTGTAAGTAGAGTCTACACGACACTTCTCGGAGCATGTCCTGACCAAGGCCTGACTGCAAATCCGGGCTACTTTATTGACAGGTCTTCTGGGACCGGCGGTCACCTGCCTCAGCTGTACTTTGCACTTTGGTAACTCTGCCCTTGTGTAGCCGATGCCATCATGGGACGGAGTACAGTTCTCTGTACCCTTCTTGGCAGATCTGCCTTCCCTATAATCTCTGACATATTTTCCCAATGATTCTCCACATTAAACTCATCCTGTTTTCTGGAGTCCTGCCAGAGGACAGTGCAACACGGAGGCATGAAAAGCCGGGCCTCAGATGCCAAGACTGTGGATGTCACAGACCAACAGCGATGCCAGTGGGAGGCCCGGATGAAAGAGAAAGGGGCAGCTTTCCTGGCAGATCAGCTCAGCTGCCTCTAACCTCAAGGTGCTCGGGATCACTGAGGGCTCCCCGGCCTCCTCAGTCACTTCTGCTGGCTTCCCTTCTCAATGTCATCTTTTTTTCCAAAGCCAATGACGCTTCTATTTTTGCTGTGGGGAGCCTGATGCTTTCCAATTCCCAGGTGTCCCCTGGGGGGAGGCTGGGATTTTGGTTTTTATTCAGGCAGCTTGGGGACTGAAGGAAGGGCTTTATAGAAGGCTGAGATCCAAGCGCAGCAGGGCCAGCCAGCCAGCCCATCAAAGGAAGGCACAGTGGGTGTGGACAAGGCAGCAATGCCTGGGTACAGGCTCCCATGTGACCTCGAAGGGCAGGGCTAGACGAAGCTTATCATCTGCTATGGTTCAGCTGTGTCTGCCACAGTTCACCCACCGGAGACCCAATCCAAAGGCAGTGTTGAGCTGTGGAACCTTTCAAAGGTATTTAGGTCAGGAGGTTTCTATCCTCATGAATCTGTTGATGTGGGTATCAAGAGAGTGAGTGGTTCAGTTATCACAGGAATGTGTTTCTGATGGAAGATGAGCTCAGCCCTCTTCTCTGTCTCCTCCCTCTCTGTCTCCTTCTCTGTCTTCCCCTATCATCTTCTGCCATGGGTGATACACATCTTATCAGACTCCAGTCCCTTCCTACTGTTTTTCCCAGACCGCAGAACCGTGAGCCATGAAATGTCTATTCTTTATAAGTTATTCAATCTGTGGAATTCTGCGATAACAGTAGAAGGGGGACAGAGATCTGCTTCACAGATACAAACCTCTTACCCCTCCTGGCCCCATTCACAAGGAGGAAAATGAGGCCTGTGCAGATGAATTAGCTCAGCCAAAGCCACAGAGGGAGGACTGAACCAAAGATTTAATCCTGGCAGGATGGCCCTCAAGTCCACACTCTTAGCCCTGTGCCACACTGAAAGTAGTCAGAGCGAAAACACATCTGCCATACATAAGTCAAACAACAAATTAGACTGGCCATAAAAAAAAAAGACGAAATGGGGCAAAGAGGATGCCCAGTCATCCCAAAAGAACAAGTATATAAAAATTAATCAGAAATATATCAATATAAATATATGGAAGGTGTAGAGTTTCAGTGATGGACAGAGAACAGAAATGAAGGCCACATGCAGTGTCTTGGTTACTTTTCTATTGCTGTGAAGACACCACAACCAAGCAGTTTATAGAAGACAGAGCTTACAGGGTCTTGCAGTTTCAGAGGGTGAGTCCATGGCCATCACGGCTGGGAGCATGATAGCTGAAAGCCTGCTTCCTGATCCACAAGCAGGAAGCAGAGAGAGAGAGTATGTAAGACTGAGCCTGGTGTGAGCTTTTGAAACCTCCAAGCCGAACACTTTGGCGCACCTCCAACAAGGCCACACCTCCTAATCCTTCCCAAATAGTTCCTGTAATTGGGGACGGAGCTATCAAAGGCATGAGCCCACAAAGGCCATTCTCATTCAACCCACCACAGGCAGAGAATGCATTCAGACTAACAAACACTAAAAACAACTGAAATGCTGGGTGTCGTCAGGGAAAGGGCAGAGAGGAGACTCACGCCCGCTGCTGAGGAAGCTGCTCGCTATAGTCACCCAGTCTGGAAAGCAATTTGGCTACTTCTAGTAAAATTTAAGATTCATAGCCTCAATCCCACAGCAACCCCTTGTTAAGCACGCCTCATGGATCTGTCTCACATTCACCAAGATACACACATAAATATCCATGACAGCCTTGTTTGTAACAGCCAGAAACCGGAAAGCGGCTGAACATTCATCAATGGGCGCCGACAAGCAGCGGCAGCACCACCACGCAGTAGCGCGCCGACGAGGCGTGCTCTAGTTGTGACTCCTGTGGGTGAGGCTGTCCAGCAGAAGGTTGAGCAAAGAAGGCAGCTACAGATGGAAAAATAAATGCCGTGACCTGGTATCGTTTACAACACGCTTGCAGACGGCCCTGAAACAACAGGTGGAGGCATATCTGCAAACGCAGTTCAGGAAGGCAGCAAAGGAAATCAGAGGTGCTCCCTGCGAGAGCCAGGAGGATAAGAGCAGGGAGAGGGTCAGATCCCAGATACCAGCTCCCCCTGGTATTTTTAATGTGCTCTCATATTTTTTTTTTGTTAAACCCTTCAAAAGTGGATTCATCTCCCCTTCCCTAGGGGACTACACAGGGTGCCTTGTTCCTTATACAGAGAAGAAAGCAGACTTGACACTGAGACTACCGAGGCCAGACATTCGGGACATGATGCTTCCTGTTGACCTGGCCACTATGGTATGAGCCTAGATCCATCCTAGCACCTTGCCAACAAGCTACTGAAGGTGTTTCATTGTAAATCTTTACTGAGGACATAAATCAGGATCTTGGGCTGCCACCCAAACTGTGTTCCTGTACTGCGTTGGTGAGTTCAATTCCTGGGACCCATCGTTTTAGAAGGAAAATGACCCCTAAAGTTATCCTGTGACCTCCACATAAGTGCTGTGGCATGCATTTGTGCGTGCATGCGTGTGCAAACACACACACACACACACACACACACACACACAAGCATATAACTGAGAACAGACATAATATCATGCCCAATAAATTCCAAACTCTGTCCCCTTTTGGTAAAACTCTTGGGCTGAGTTGACAGAGTTTAATCCAGGCTTTTCCTGCTGTCTTTTGACCTTGATTTGCTAGGAAATGACATTGTGTGTTCTCATCATTCATCACCCTCCAGCTGGACCAAAGCACGAGTAAGAGATGCAAACAGAACAAAAGTGTGCCCATCCTCAGTCCTCAGCCCTCAGCCTTACGTCAGCACCAAAGGGACTTCAGTAGGATATGGCCAGCCCGTTTACTAGCTGCCTCCTCTTCCCTGAAATGCCTGCTGCCCAAGCCTCCCAGCTATTGGCACCTCAGACTTAGCCCTTCAAGATCTTGAAGGGTGGGGATGACAGGCAACCTTGCACTATGGTGTTTGGGACCCAAGTTAAGCTATACCCCAAGCAGATCCAGTCCCCTCACAGACAGCGGGAGGCAGGGGCATCTGTTTATGCTACCAAGCTATGACTGCTCCTGAGCTCAGCTGCTGTTTGGAAACAGGGCCCTGGAGTTCCTCTCTGGCCTTTGGGTCAATTGCCTTTCTTGAGAGGAGTCAGCTCCAAGGGGCCACTGAGGTTGGTGCCAGATGGAGATGGGGGGCTCTGTGACTGTAGCAGTCATTGTCACTGGGGCAGAACATGGGAAAAACAGTTTGCTTTGTCTCTGTTCAGATGCTTCTGTCCCATTGCTTCTGAACTGTGGAGCAGTTGCCATGGCAAAAGGGAACACCACTGGGAGCTGTTAGACTCAAGTTGGAAGAAAGCAAGATCTCACTGCACCCGTAAGGCATGCCTCCGTCGCCTAACTTCCTCCCTGGCTGCACATCTGCCTCCTTCCGATAGTGTCACAGGCTGGAGACCAAGGTTTTCATGCATGATTTAAGGGATGGGGGACAGGGGGAGGAAAGGAGCCATTCAACATCAAAATTATAATAGGGTCCCTGGTCAGCAACAATCTCTGCCATTGAGTGGGAAAGGGGTTCCCTAGGAACCTGTGCCACGGGCTTGTTGTGTGGCTTAAATGAACTGTGAAAAACACATATCTTGTTCTAAGGCTGTCAGGGTCATACGACCTGGAACTATCTTACCCTTACTCATACCATCCCCACCCATGGGGCAGAACCTAGGTGATACTAGTCACTATCCCTACTATGTGTACTCCAAGTCACCCTGAACCAAGCCTGGCATCGGTAGTACCAAGCGCCATGCCTAGGGAACCTGACTATGTAGCCTACCACTTGGCCACCTTTGCACACACAACAGCCAAAGGTGTTAGCTGCCTAAATCGCACACTAAGTAGGAGAATCTGAATTAGTCTCTAGAACACATTTAAAGAGGAAGTCAGCAGAGGAAACCATATTCCTGGGGTGGCACAGGTTGTCTAGCATGACTGATACTCAAAACAAAGATCTTGCCCAGAAGTGGGGACCCCAAGATGGCCTCGGTACTTTGGGTCAGAAGGTCCTGTGAAGTGCCTCCTAATGCCCTTCCCACATGTGCTCTAGACCCACACCCTCTGCAGTCATGAGGCTCCCAGAGGCTGTCCCAGGGCCCTGAACTTGTCTTTCACAGGTAAGAGCTCAGCTGCTAGCAGAACTGATGTGTTAGGCACTCTGAACTGCAAACAGACAGAAAACTACATAAACAACCAAAGGGAGTGGTGGGTGGCTCTGTCACTTTGGGACTTGAGCTCAAGGTGAACAGCCAAGCTGCAGTCAAAGGTTGGGGAGAAGGCTATGCACCTCCTGGTAGACAGGAAGAGGAAGAAGAGGATGCCCGTGCCTCTGCCATGTTCCTCCGTTGGCTCACCCCCACCCTAGTGCTGCCATTCAGGAGCATCTTCCCCATTATTGAGTTCCCTCTGGAAACACCCTCACGGAAGCACTCAGAGGTGCACTTAATGCCATCAAATTGACAACGAAGGGTAATCATCACAGCCCAGGTGGCCCACCCTGAGAGTGACCTGTTGATGACCCTGCTCACATCCTCTACCCTGAGAATTTCTATCCCACACAAGCCTTGAAGGAAAAGAGTTTGGGTTGTTTGTTTGTTTGGTTGGTTGGTTTGGTTTGGTTTTTTTTGGTTTTTTGTTTTGTTTTGTTTTCAATATGCCAAGAGACTGAGAAAACAATGCACCAGAAAGCCAAAAACACGGAAAACTGCTCTGCAAGGCCCCGAACTTCAAACTTCATGTTAGACAGGACTCAGATGGTGACATCCAAGTCACCACTAGAACCAGTGACTCAGCTGCCGGAGATACACGATGAACATTTAGTTCCATTTCTTTTTCATTTTTCATTTATTTATTTAGTGTATACGTGCATATGTGAATGTGTGTGTGTGTGTGTGTGTGTGTGTGTGTGTGTGTGTGTGTGTGTGTGTGTATACACATATGCAAGTACCTTCAGAAGTCAGAAGAAGACATCGGATCATCAGACCCCAGGATCTGAATTATAAGTGATTGTTAGGTCCCTGATGTGAGAACTTGGAACCAAACTTGGGTTGTCTGTAAGGCCAATACTTGTTCTTAACTGCTGAGCCACCTCTCTAGCCTCTCCCATCTTGCTATGTCCATGACGTCAAATGTGCTGTGGTTAATCTCCATTGTCAGACTAGATCCAAATTACTCAAGAGTCCTGCCTTCTCCGGGACACGCCTGTGATGGGTTGTCTGGATTAAGGTTTGCCTCAGAGTATCCCTCTGGTCCCTTGATGACATTCATTGAAATGTGAAGACTCTGCCCTCAGGGTGGGAGGCTGCCTTAGGGAAGTCTGAGAGGGAAGATTTTGTTTTTTGCCTGCTTGCCTTTGCATCTCACTGGTGAGTTCACCTACCCTACTGTTGCTGCTGACACATTCCCTCACTGATACCGGACCCTAGCATCTTTGAGCTTCTAATATAGACTGAAGAAGAGCAGCTCTCCTGGGATCCCCCAGGCCTTCAGCCCCTGATTAGGAATCCTCACATACTTAGCTTCAAGACATGAACAGCTACTGAGTTCTCAGTCTCTTCAAGTGGGACACAGTAATACCCAGACCATATTGTGGGAACTCTAATAAATCCTCATTCATTGTGTTAGTTCTGTTCTTCCAGAGAACCCAGTGCACAGCTTCCACTGGTGTGAATGGAGTCTTGCATTGCATCCCTCGGTGTTACCCCGAGATGACTGCAACCTACAGTCATTGCCAAGGGTGGCCCATTACCGAATCTCAGTTTGACTTCTAGAGCGGGCTGACACCAGTTCTGTACGCAGCCACACCAGCCTCCTGTGAGCTTCGGAGGGATGTACGCTCTCAGCACACTGCCAAATGTCTCCGAGTTTGTCAAGGCTCTGCGGTACTCTTTGTTAATTTTCCCTACCATGGTAGTCATTGTCTTGGTTTGTTTCGTGTCTGTCTTCATCAATTCTCTGATTGATTATTAAGTTTTAATAGGATGTGACTGCTTTGAGGACTATAGATAATCTTTCCATTGCAAAAAAAACAGAAATGTTGACAATAAGCACATATGCACCAAGGCCTATGAGAATACATGAACCAGCCCTAAGATGACATTAATACAATTCGAGAGAGGACAAAGAGAAACAGGATTCACGGTAACACAGTCAAACCATTAGATCCAATCGTGCCTGCAACCAACTGGTCTGGATTTCTCAATTGCCCAAGGAAAATGATTCATGTCACTGTGAAATGTGACTTTGCTATTTGCATGCAGTGTGTTAATGGATGTCAGAGGGGCAGCATGATCTGATCATCCAAAAAAAGCAGAAGTTAAAGACAAACTAGTGTCCATTGAGTCCCTACACTCACATCAAAATACTGGGCCATGTGATGTAAGACAGACACAAACTTCTTTATTCTTTATTACCTTGGAGGCAGGTCCACATTTCCAGTCGTACACAGTAGAAATGATCAGAAATTAAATTCAGTTTGAGTTCTCATTGCCCTGAGCCTAATGGTCAGCCGTGAATCTGCTAAGTGCTTGGGCTGCGTGGAGTGGTTCCCATCTCTAAAAGGCAGTTTGGACCCTGGCTGACCCTCTTGTGCTCCTGGGAAATCTTAAGGCAGCCTTCAGAAATGAATTTTCTTTTAATTAGCAACACAAATAAGCACTGTTCTGCTGGTCATCTGGTTCTCGCTGCATTGGTCTGGTCCCCTTGCCACTGACCCCCACCCCACCGTATCCTACCCCATACCCTCCACCCCACCCCAGTCTCATTCTGTAACTGATGCAAAAAACCAAAGGACAATCAGAAAGCCCATCTTGGAACGCCTCTGCCTATCCCACTTGGGGCCCAAATATCTGAGGTCCCAGACACGGGTGAGTTACTTACTGTCATAGACAAGGTCTAACACAATGTCAGAAGGTGCAGAACAGATCACTCCACTCAGTCTCCCTGCCATGATGTCACATGTGCCCTACGACCATCTGCTAATGTAGGCAGGTGGCCATCAGTGCTTCAGAGAAGGACTCTAGAGGGACAGGGAAGTGTACGCGAGACTCCTGCCAAGTACACTCAACCATGCTAGATACAGCGATAGGCTGACACACACAGGGAGTGTATGAAATAAAAGATGGACCCTACCCAAAAAGGGGTCCCCTTCCTGCACTGCATCTTCCCCCAAAGAAACCATACTATCTTAAAACAGGCTGGAGTGTGGTGAGTCCCTGACTGAAGTGGGCAGTAAGGGCCTTTGATGGACAAATCAAATGACATTGAGAGGACCACACTATGCACCTCTGAAGGCAGAACAAAGGCCCAAAGGAGATGAAATGACCTTCTCCCAGTATAACAAGAGTAACAAGAGCCCAGGAGCGCCACGAATGCCAATGAAGAAGAGCAAGGACACAGCAGAACAGCCAGGAGAGAGCTGTGAGGCAGGACGGCCAAGGCCACAGTGTGACCCAAGAACAAAGGCTATAGAGAAGTAAGGGGGGCAGCATGAGGCATGCCAGAGGTCAGGTCCACAACGATTCCTGGGTAGAAGAAGCATCAGGGATAGAAGGGCTGGCCGAAGTATACCAGTAAACCCTCAACAGCGCTTGCTTGCTTAACTAGTCTTGTACCCTCAACAGTGCTAGCTTGTACCTAGCTAGCCTTAAATACCCTTAGGAAGATGGCAGGTGGCAAGAACTGAGACTCAGGCTATGCTGACACTGCAGAGAGTCCAGGGCCTCAGACCCAGAGGATTTTTTAAAATCTCTGCCCCTAAACCTGCCGTGCAGAGGCCTTTGGACTAATCAAAAGCTTTCAGGGCCATTAAGCAACACCGGCTGTTCAAGATCCTTAATGGGTTTAGAAAAATACATCCCAACTCCCGCAGCTAGCACAGTTCTTTCTCCAGCCTGCTGAACTGCATGCTACGCAGAAGGAAGCTAGTACCCCATCCTCCTGCAGCCCTGGGGGGAGCATGGCATGGCGGCTCCACCCTGCAGGGAGCAGACACACCACGGAAGGACGTGTCCTCCGTACCAGTGCACACCTAAGCACCCTCACAGTTGGGTCTGCTACAGCTCACAAGCTGCCGGCGGAGTTTTTATGAGAAAAAAAATGGGAAAACGAACCTCCTTCACATCTCCCTTGGGTGCCCTCCAAACAAGCTGCAGGCCTGGCAGCTGGACACCAGGGAACTCTTTGTTCTTCCTTCCATCCTATCATAAAAACTGTGTGCCACCCCCCTCTCCCAGGGCAGCCAGCAGCAGCAGGAGCAGCACAGCTACCCAGGGCCTTCACGTGCACAGCTCAACTGCTCTTTGACTAAGCCATCTCCATACCCCAGGGGAATAGGCTGCTTCTCCTCCCTTGAGTGTTGGCTTTAGACAATACCTTAGATCCCATCTGCAGAATCAATCTCTCTCTCTCTCTCTCTCTCTCTCTCTCTCTCTCTCTCTCTCTCTCCTTCTCTCCCTTCCTCCCCCCCTCTCTCTCTCCTTCCCTCCCTTCCTCCCTCCCTCTCTCTCTCTCTCTCTCTCTCTCTCTCTTTCTCCTTCCCTCCCTTCCTCCCTCTCTCTCTCTCTCTCTCTCTCTCACACACACACACACACACACACACACACACACACACACACACACACACAGCCCCTACGTGGCAGAGCTTGGATTTGACCAGGTCAGCTGAATCTATAGCCCCAGTGTCTCCCTACCCAGTGTCCCATCTAGAAGATGGGGAGGGTAGGTGAGTGAGTCTAACTGTCACCAATTCTTTGACAGTCTATAGGTAAGGCCCTCATTATGTGCACTGTTCAGCACCTCTAAGCAGGGAAAACTCAAAGGTCATATGCTTGGTGTGCACGGAACTGTAGCAAGCACGCACGGGAGACGGGGCCATGCTGCTGTGACCCTGGAGAGAACTGACCAGTTGGGTGAAATTCATTTCCGCACTCTGAACAGACTTATAATCGGTGGTCTAAAATGTACCCACTTTCAATGCAGCAGGAGCACAAGCTGCCCTTGAACTCCTGAGCGCACCAGCACTCGTCCCCCTGCCTCCTGAGCGGCTGGAAATTGCTCATGACACTGTATCTGGCCCACAGAGGAGTCTCATCAAGAAAGCCATCCAAGAACAGATCACCTCTGTCCAGAAGAGAAGAGGGTGAGGTATTGAACCTGACAGGTCTGATATGTACCCTGTCGTAAAGCCAAAGAGGATGATGAGAGAGGCAAAGAACAGGCCGCACTCAGGCGCCCGAAGCCGGAGAGTGAAAAAGCAAGTGGACCAACACCTCATAGGAAACGCATCGCAATGGACATGGCATGAGCAGAGACATTAGAAAAGCTATTAATGTCATCAAATAATTTGTCAGAGGACATAACGGACTCAACTGATGCAGAAACCATTTCATAAAATTAAAACATACGATGCATTCAGAATTAAAGGGGGAAGAGGAGAAACCTCACAAATTAGGACCATGTTGTGATGTAAAGTGTCACAGGCTTGATGTCCAGCCAACGGAATGACTGAGAGGTGACTGGATCAGGAGAAACCTACCTCAACCATGGGCTAAGCCATCCATGAGTCACAGTGAATGGACAGGCTACTAGGAGGGACTAGCAGTGTACGTTTGGAGATTAATTTTATCCCTGTCCCTTTCTCTCTCCCTTTGCGTCTGGCCACCATGAAGTAGCTTTGGGTCACCCTCTGCTCCCTCCTTATTTTGGAACTTGCCTTGATTCAGTGAACCTTGGACTGACCCCTTGTGAAACTGCAACCCAAAGTAGACATTTCTCCCTTTTCATCCATCTGTCTCAGCTACTTTGTCACAGCAATGGAAAGCTAATGACGCAGTCCAACCGAGAATCTCTTAAAGCAACAGCAGCTTCTGAATGTGTGCATGTCTGTTGGGAGGCAGGGTTTCCAGTGCATGCATGTGTTTAGCCTTATACCTTATACCTTACATAACTGCTCGCGAAGAACCCAGTCCTTATTTAAGATGAGTCTCTTGTTATCTTGATGCTCACCCATTGGACTAGAGTGGCTAGCCAGCAAGCCCCAGAGATGGTCCTCTTTGCACCTCCCCAGTGCTAGGAACACAAGTGTGTGCTACCTCACCCAGCATCGAGTCCTCATGCTTGCAGGGGCAAGTGCTTTACCAAAGGAGCTCTCCTTGCATCAGAAAGGGATTTCTGTAGTAAAGATCTACAGTGAATCACAACATATGACCTAACCCTTCCAGGGCATCCTGTAGGGAGGACTGCACAAAAATTCTCACAGCACTGTCTTGTCCCATCACCCTTAACCAAAGAGATAAGAAAGCAGAAGCTGTTTAAGGACAGGGGCTGCTGTGGGTAGATATGCCCAGCCATCGGTGTTTGCAGGAGGCCTCGAATCCACAGGCTGTAAAGTTGCTAAGCACAATAGGAAGACCCAACCTCAACAACAATCAGAAAAGGTCCCTTCCATACAGATGTCACTTAGGAGTCCAGAATAGTTGCCTAGAGCTAGTCTGATGCAAGCATGCGAGAGCTTTATGAGAAAATATTCACTACTTTATTGGGACACATGAGAGAAGACCCACTAAAGTAAGACCCTGTGTGCCACAGACATGCACTGATCTATGGTGTTTTTCCAGGGATTCAGAAAGGGGTCGGGGCAGAGGCCAGGTCTGAGTCTCCATTAGCCTATTGCCTCTAGAGGCAGGAGCTAGCTGAGCAGCTCTCCACAGGCTCACCTGTTGAAGGCGCTGTTGAAGTTGTACCAATCTGAGCAACAAAATAGTACCTAGGTTTTTGTTTTGTATTGTACTTTTCATTAATTTATGTATTCACTTTATATCCTGATCATATACCCTGCTATCATCCTGGCCCCCCCTCCTATATACATACTCCCGAAACCTCCTTCCCTTCTCCTCCAAAAAGGGGGAGGCCCCCTCTGGGTATCTACCCACCATGGATCAACTCACTGCACGACTAGATGCATCCTCTCCCATAGAGACCAGACGAGGTGGCCCAGTTAGAGGAATGGGATCCACGGAGTCAGGGACAGCTTCTGCTCCAGTTGTTGAGGGACCCACATAAAGACCAAGCTGCACATCTGTTGCACATGGGGTGGGATAGGTCCAGCCCATGCCTGCTCCTTGGTTGGTGGCTCAGTCTCTAGGAACCCCCAAGGGTCCAGGTTGGTTGACTCAGTTGGTCTTGTGAGGTCCCTATCTTCTTCGGGTCCCTCAGTCCTTCTCCCAACTCTTCCACAAAACTCCCTGAGCTTTGTCTAATGTTCGGCTGTGGGTGTCTGCATGTTCCCATCAGCTGCTGGATGGAGCCTCTCAGAGGGCAACAACGCTAGGCTCCTGTCTGCAAGCACAACAGAGAATCATTAATAGTGTGAGGGATTGGTCGTTGCCCGTGAGATGGTTCTCAAGTTGGGTCAGTCATTGGCTGGCCATTCTCTCAGTCTCTACTCCATCTGGTTTTTTTTTTTTTTTTTTTTTTTGTTCTTTTTTTTCCGGAGCTGGGGACCGAACCCAGGGCCTTGCGCTTCCTAGGTAAGCGCTCTACCACTGAGCTAAATCCCCAGCCCCATCCATCTGGTTTTAATACACATTTCTCTTCTGCAAGAGATGGGGTGTATTTTCTTACACTAAGAAAGCCATTTGCACTTAGTTCTCTGTAAATTATCCACTAAGATCTCTTGTCCATTTTCTCTTGGGAGTTTTGATGCCTACTCCCCTTTTGGATTTTACTAGCTGTGCTTCAGAGGCCTCTTCATACTTGGCACCGCCTGTCTTCCCTGCCTTCGGGTGTTAACTAGCAAATGCTTTCTATGAGTTTATTAGCTGTGGCTTCTTTCTGCCTCAGGTATTTTGTTCTTCATTTTCCCTAAAGCTGCTGCACGGATCCATTGTTTTTTGCCTTGCGTTTGGGATCTAGATCATAATTCTGCCTGTCAGCAAAGTGTGAGCATTTCCCCCAAGCTTTCTTCTGGGTTTGTGGAGGCCACCTGTCTGGAGCCGCTGAAACATATGCTGTGTACGATGAAGACATTGATTAGATTTTTTTTTTTTCGGAGGTGAGGACCGAACCCAGGGCCTTGCGCTTGCTAGGCAAGCGCTCTACCACTGAGCTAAATCCCCAACCCCCATCGATTAGATTTTATCCTTCTCCAAATCTACTTGCAAAAGGGGCTCTCTATTGACTCTGTAGGAATTTCACATCATCTGGGATTGGCATGGAGCTTTCTTTCAATGCATAATCTAGAAGTTTCTAATTTTTTTTCTGTGCTCTGAAACGTTCTAAGTAGCAATGATATTATCTGCACCACGCAGATACATTGAGTACAATTCCCTTGCAAAAATATGCAAGTTTAGCCCAGACCCGGTGAGAGAGAGACCCAACCGCCTGGTCAGGTGGGCACTCCTGAGGCTGCAGAGCGGAAGAGACCACCAACACTGCTCACCCCTGCCCACATCCCTGGCCCAAGAGGAAACTGTATAAGGCCTCTGGGCTCCCGTGGGGGAGTGGCAGGACCCCTGCCAGAGACACCGCCGGACCCTGAAGGAAACAGACCGGATAAACAGTTCTCTGCACCCAAATCCCGTGGGAGGGAGAGCTAAACCTTCAGAGAGGCAGACAAGCCTGGGAAACCAGAAGAGACTGCTCCCTGCACACACATCTCGGACGCCAGAGGAAAAAGCCAAAGACCATCTGGAACCCTGGTGCACTGAAGCTCCCGGAAGGGGCGACACAGGTCTTCCTGGTTGCTGCTGCTGCAGAGAGCCCCTGGGCAGCACCCCACGAGCAAACCTGAGCCTCGGGACCACAGGTAAGACCAAATTTTCTGCTGCAAGAAAGCTGCCTGGTGAACTCAAGACACAGGCCCACAGGAACAGCTGAAGACCTGTAGAGAGGAAAAACTACACGCCCAAAAGCAGAACACTCTGTCCCCATAACTGACTGAAAGAGAGGAAAACAGGTCTACAGCACTCCTGACACACAGGCTCATAGGACAGTCTAGCCACTGTCAGAAATAGCAGAACAAAGTAACACTAGAGATAATCTGATGGCGAGAGGCAAGCGCAGGAACCCAAGCAACAGAAACCAAGACTACATGCCATCATCGGAGCCCAATTCTCCCACCAAAACAAACATGGAATATCCAAACACACCAGAAAAGCAAGATCTAGTTTCAAAATCATATTTGATCATGATGCTGGAGGACTTCAAGAAAGACATGAACACACTTAGGGAAGCACAGGAAAACATTAATAAACAAGTAAAAGCCTACAGAGAGGAATCGCAAAAATCCCTGAAAGAATTCCAGGAAAACACAATCAAACAGTTGAAGGAATTAAAAATGGAAATAGAAGCAATCAAGAAAGAACACATGGAAACAACCCTGGATATAGAAAACCAAAAGAAGAGACAAGGAGCTGTAGATACAAGCTTCACCAACAGAATACAAGAGATGGAAGAGAGAATCTCAGGAGCAGAAGATTCCATAGAAATCATTGACTCAACTGTCAAAGATAATGTAAAGCGGAAAAAGCTACTGGTCCAAAACATACAGGAAATCCAGGACTCAATGAGAAGATCAAACCTAAGGATAATAGATATAGAAGAGAGTGAAGACTACCAGCTCAAAGGACCAGTAAATATCTTCAACAAAATCATAGAAGAAAACTTCCCTAACCTAAAAAAAGAGATACCCATAGACATACAAGAAGCCTACAGAACTCCAAATAGATTGGACCAGAAAAGAAACACCTCCCGTCACATAATTGTCAAAACACCAAACGCACAAAATAAAGAAAGAATATTAAAAGCAGTAAGGGAAAAAGGTCAAGTAACATATAAAGGGAGACCTATCAGAATCACACCAGACTTCTCACCAGAAACTATGAAGGCCAGAAGATCCTGGACTGATGTCATACAGACCCTAAGAGAACACAAATGCCAGCCCAGGTTACTGTATCCAGCAAAACTCTCAATTAACATTGATGGAGAAACCAAGATATTCCATGACAAAACCAAATTTACACAATATCTTTCTACAAATCCAGCACTACAAAGGATAATAAATGGTAAAGCCCAACATAAGGAGGCAAGCTATACCCTAGAAGAAGCAAGAAACTAATCGTCTTGGCAACAAAACAAAGAGAATGAAAGCACACAAACATAACCTCACATCCAAATATGAATATAACGGGAAGCAATAATCACTATTCCTTAATATCTCTCAATATCGATGGCCTCAACTCCCCAATAAAAAGACATAGATTAACAAACTGGATACGCAACGAGGACCCTGCATTCTGCTGCCTACAGGAAACACACCTCAGAGACAAAGACAGACACTACCTCAGAGTGAAAGGCTGGAAAACAACTTTCCAAGCAAATGGTCAGAAGAAGCAAGCTGGAGTAGCCATTCTAATATCAAATAAAATCAATTTCCAACTAAAAGTCATCAAAAAAGATAAGGAAGGACACTTCATATTCATCAAAGGAAAAATCAACCAAGATGAACTCTCAATCCTAAATATCTATGCCCCAAACACAAGGGCACCTACATACGTAAAAGAAACCTTACTAAAGCTCAAAACACACATTGCACCTCACACAATAATAGTGGGAGATTTCAACACCCCACTCTCATCAATGGACAGATCATGGAAACAGAAATTAAACAGTGATGTAGACAGACTAAGAGAAGTCATGAGCCAAATGGACTTAACGGATATTTATAGAACATTCTATCCTAAAGCAAAAGGATATACCTTCTTCTCAGCTCCTCATGGTACTTTCTCCAAAATTGACCATATAATTGGTCAAAAAACGGGCCTCAACAGGTACAGAAAGATAGAAATAATCCCATGCGTGCTATCGGACCACCACGGCCTAAAACTGGTCTTCAATAACAATAAGGGAAGAATGCCCACATATTCGTGGAAATTGAACAATGCTCTACTCAATGATAACCTGGTCAAGGAAGAAATAAAGAAAGAAATTAAAAACTTTTTAGAATTTAATGAAAATGAAGATACAACATACTCAAACTTATGGGACACAATGAAAGCTGTGCTAAGAGGAAAACTCATAGCGCTGAGTGCCTGCAGAAAGAAACAGGAAAGAGCATATGTCAGCAGCTTGACAGCACACCTAAAAGCTCTAGAACAAAAAGAAGCAAATACACCCAGGAGGAGTAGAAGGCAGGAAATAATCAAACTCAGAGCTGAAATCAACCAAGTAGAAACAAAAAGGACCATAGAAAGAATCAACAGAACCAAAAGTTGGTTCTTTGAGAAAATCAACAAGATAGATAAACCCTTAGCCAGACTAACGAGAGGACACAGAGAGTGTGTCCAAATTAACAAAATCAGAAATGAAAAGGGAGACATAACTACAGATTCGGAGGAAATTCAAAAAATCATCAGATCTTACTATAAAAACCTATATTCAACAAAATTTGAAAATCTTCAGGAAATGGACAATTTCCTAGACAGATACCAGGTATCGAAGTTAAATCAGGAACAGATAAACCAGTTAAACAACCCCATAACTCCTAAGGAAATAGAAGCAGTCATTAAAGGTCTCCCAACCAAAAAGAGCCCAGGTCCAGACGGGTTTAGTGCAGAATTCTATCAAACCTTCATAGAAGACCTCATACCAATATTATCCAAACTATTCCACAAAATTGAAACAGATGGAGCCCTACCGAATTCCTTCTACGAAGCCACAATTACTCTTATACCTAAACCACACAAAGACACAACAAAGAAAGAGAACTTCAGACCAATTTCCCTTATGAATATCGACGCAAAAATACTCAATAAAATTCTGGCAAACCGAATTCAAGAGCACATCAAAACAATCATCCACCATGATCAAGTAGGCTTCATCCCAGGCATGCAGGGATGGTTTAATATACGGAAAACCATCAACGTGATCCATTATATAAACAAACTGAAAGAACAGAACCACATGATCATTTCATTAGATGCTGAGAAAGCATTTGACAAAATTCAACACCCCTTCATGATAAAAGTCCTGGAAAGAATAGGAATTCAAGGCCCATACCTAAACATAGTAAGCCATATACAGCAAACCAGTTGCTAACATTAAACTAAATGGAGAGAAACTTGAAGCAATCCCACTAAAATCAGGGACTAGACAAGGCTGCCCACTCTCTCCCTACTTATTCAATATAGTTCTTGAAGTTCTAGCCAGAGCAATCAGACAACAAAAGGAGGTCAAGGGGATACAGATCGGAAAAGAAGAGGTCAAAATATCACTATTTGCAGATGACATGATAGTATATTTAAGTGATCCCAAAAGTTCCACCAGAGAACTACTAAAGCTGATAAACAACTTCAGCAAAGTGGCTGGGTATAAAATTAACTCAAATAAATCAGTTGCCTTCCTCTATACAAAAGAGAAACAAGCCGAGAAAGAAATTAGGGAAACGACACCCTTCCTAATAGACCCAAATAATATAAAGTACCTCGGTGTGACTTTAACCAAGCAAGTAAAAGATCTGTACAATAAGAACTTCAAGACACTGAGGAAAGAAATTGAAGAAGACCTCAGAAGATGGAAAGATCTCCCATGCTCATGGATTGGCAGGATTAATATAGTAAAAATGGCCATTTTACCAAAAGCAATCTACAGATTCAATGCAATCCCCATCAAAATACCAATCCAATTCTTCAAAGAGTTAGACAGAACAATTTGCAAATTCATCTGGAATAACAAAAAACCCAGGATAGCTAAAGCTATCCTCAACAATAAGAGGACTTCAGGGGGAATCACTATCCCTGAACTCAAGCAGTATTACAGAGCAATAGTGATAAAAACTGCATGGTATTGGTACAGAGACAGACAGATAGACCAATGGAATAGAATTGAAGACCCAGAAATGAACCCACACACCTATGGTCACTTGATTTTTGACAAAGGAGCCAAAACCATCCAATGGAAAAAAGATAGCATTTTCAGCAAATGGTGCTGGTTCAACTGGAGGGCAACATGTAGAAGAATGCAGATCGATCCATGCTTATCACCCTGTACAAAGCTTAAGTCCAAGTGGATCAAGGACCTCCACATCAAACCAGACACACTCAAACTAATAGAAGAAAAACTAGGGAAGCATCTGGAACACATGGGCACTGGAAAAAATTTCCTGAACAAAACACCAATGGCTTATGCTCTAAGATCAAGAATCGACAAATGGGATCTCATAAAACTGCAAAGCTTCTATAAGGCAAAGGACACTGTGGTTAGGACAAAACGGCAACCAACAGATTGGGAAAAGATCTTTACCAATCCTACAACAGATAGAGGCCTTATATCCAAAATATACAAAGAACTCAAGAAGTTAGACCGCAGGGAAACAAATAACCCTATTAAAAAATGGGGTTCAGAGCTAAACAAAGAATTCACAGCTGAGGAATGCCGAATGGCTGAGAAACACCTAAAGAAATGTTCAACATCTTTAGTCATAAGGGAAATGCAAATCAAAACAACCCTGAGATTTCACCTCACACCAGTGAGAATGGCTAAGATCAAAAACTCAGGTGACAGCAGATGCTGGCGAGGATGTGGAGAAAGAGGAACACTCCTCCATTGTTGGTGGGATTGCAGACTGGTAAAACCATTCTGGAAATCAGTCTGGAGGTTCCTCAGAAAATTGGACATTGAACTGCCTGAGGATCCAGCTATACCTCTCTTGGGCATATACCCAAAAGATGCCTCAACATATAAAAGAGACACGTGCTCCACTATGTTCATCGCAGCCTTATTTATAATAGCCAGAAAATGGAAAGAACCCAGATGCCCTTCAACAGAGGAATGGATACAGAAAATGTGGTACATCTACACAATGGAATATTACTCAGCTATCACAAACAACGAGTTTATGAAATTCGTAGGCAAATGGTTGGAACTGGAAAATATCATCCTGAGTGAGCTAACCCAATCACAGAAAGACATACATGGTATGCACTCATTGATAAGTGGCTATTAGCCCAAATGCTTGAATTACCCTAGATCCCTAGAACAAACAAAACTCAAGACGGATGATCAAAATGTGAATGCTTCACTCCTTCTTTAAATGAGGAAAAAGAATACCCTTGGCAGGGAAGGGAGAGGCAAAGATTAAAACAGAGACTTAAGGAACACCCATTCAGAGCCTGCCCCACATGTGGCCCATACATATACAGCCACCCAATTAGACAAGATGGATGAAGCAAAGAAGTGCAGACCGACAGGAGCCGGATGTAGATCGCTCCTGAGAGACACAGCCAGAATACAGCAAATATAGAGGCGAATGCCAGCAGCAAACCACTGAACTGAGAATAGGTCCCCTATTGAAGGAATCAGAGAAAGAACTGGAAGAGCTTGAAGGGGCTCGAGACCCCAAAAGTACAACAATGCCAAGCAACCAGAGCTTCCAGGGACTAAGCCACTACCTAAAGACTATACATGGACTGACCCTGGACTCTGACCCCATAGGTAGCAATGAATATCCTAGTAAGAGCACCAGTGGAAGGGGAAGCCCTGGGTCCTGCTAAGACTGAACCCCCAGTGAACTAGTCTATGGGGGGAGGGCGGCAATGGGGGGAGGGTTGGGAGAGGAACACCCATAAGGAAGGGGAGGGGGGAGGGGGATGTTTGCCCGGAAACCGGGAAAGGGAATAACACTCGAAATGTATATAAGAAATACTCAAGTTAATAAAAAAAAAAAAAATGCAAGTTTAGAGACAAGCTTTGTTCTGTTTCCAAATGAACGTTTGTTTCCTTAAACTGTGTCTACTGAGGTCAGTCTAGAAAACTCTCACACATAGCAGCAAGCAGCTTCCAATGGTTTTGTTAATGTGCTCCATGTGCATAGATGGCTACTCATTTGTTTGCTTGCGTCCTTG